>NC_084571.2:41352500-41412500 GCF_033978685.3 Nerophis lumbriciformis | reverse complement strand
GCCATGACATGATGTTCTTTACAAGTGTACGTAGACTTTTGACCACCACTAGAGATGCGCGGTTTGCGGGCACAACCGTGGAGTCCGCGGATTATCCGCGGATCGGGCGGATGAAGTTAAAAAAAATTAGATTTTATCCGCGGGTGGGGTCGGGTGGTTGAAATTTAAAAAAATTAGATTTTAAATAGATTCAGGCGGGTGGCAGTTAAACCAATTGGGAAATATATATACATAGTTAAATGTTGTTACCCACATACGAAAAACGAGCAGGCACCTGCAGCATATGCCACAACAGAAGAAGAAAAAAGAAAAGAGATGGACACTTTTACGGAGCGGAGAAGGGACGCCTCGCCGGGGTCCGGGACCGAGGCCCCTTCCCCCGAGAGGGCCCCACCGGGAGCCGTAGCTGAGGCGATCCGCGAGAAGGGCCCGACGCACGTCCAGGGTCACCACCGCACCGACACCCCGCCTCGTCCGCCTTCGCCGCGGCCGGCGTCACGCGCAGCAGGTAAGCAGCTTACCTGCCCGCCACCCCCGTGGCCGGGGGCTCGTAACAGGGGTCACTCCGCACGCTCCGCCCGCGCAGCTTACCTGCCCGCCACCCCCGTTGCCGGGGGCGCGTAACAGGGGTCACTCCGCGCGCAGTGCGCTCACGAAAGGGGTGGGGCTCACCCTGGTTGATATAGACAGCAGGACGGTGGCCATGGAAGTCGGAACCCGCTAAGGAGTGTGTAACAACCCACCTGCCGAATCAACTAGCCCTGAAAATGGATGGCGCTGGAGCGTCGGGCCCATACCCGGCCGTCGCCGGCAGCGAGACGCGCTTGGAGGTGCGCTCAGCGCGGCTCCCATATGATTGCGCACTGGTGTGCGTCTGAGCCGTGACAGCGTGGCACGCGAATGTCTGTGCTGCATTGGATCAGTCTCCTTTCTTTAACAGGCAAAAGCTTTATAACCTCACTAATGCCTTGCATCGTCTATATTAGATATATAACAACGGGCGGGTGCGGGCGGGTGCGGTTCTGATCAAATGTTACATCGGGTGGATGGCGGATGGTTGACGACTTTCTGATGCGGTTGCGGATGAAATAATTGCCTATCCGCGCATCTCCAACCACCACTGTATATTTAGTTCAATATGGTATTTAAGCACACTGGCTGTATTTTTGGTGAAATATCACAATAATATTAGTGTGTTCTCACAGGTCGTCATGACTACAACAACTGCAGCAAATCAGATCAAGAATTGAGAGCAGACAGTGAAGTAGGTAATGTTACAGGAAACACAACACACACACACACATTACATGCAACACACACATGATCATTTCAGTCAATAAAGCATGACATGATTCCACCAAACCACTGTTTACTCTGGTGTCACAGTTGTCATCGTCAGCTTGGGGTAATTGGATGACAGGAAGTACACACTCACACACTCATGGATATGTAAATATATGTTGGATTGAGTCAACATATTAGCCAAACATTGTACCACAGGTGCATCCCTGCACTGCATGCTTGCAGCAGCACCACACCCAGTCAGGGCCAAACACGCTTGCCTTTGTCCCGTCGCCATGGCAACCCTTTCAACTCCCTTCACGGTGACATCATCGCATGAATCTGACTGAAAGTCCACTGTGACATTTCTCAGATAAGCCATCCATTCATCATACGTGGCCCCGTGTCGTATGCAGGGCGGGGCTGTACAGATGGCCTGTCAATCACATGGCTGACAGATCAAGAAGCACATTTATCATATTGTCTGGGATTTAAGTGTTCTGGGCTTCATTTAAGGTGGACAGTTCCTATCAACGTACTTTCAAAAAAGGATTATTGTTCCAACACAAGTAGTTCAAAAGCTTGAGACTATTTCTGGGTATTTGTTCCGGCCAAGCACAGCAGAGAGTCCACCTTAAAGAACAAGTGAACTAACATTACCATTAGACCACGTTGTGCACTCATTACACCATGAAATGTCATAAATATTCAATGCAGTTGATCAGGTATGGAAAATGAGATGACCTCATTAATTATCCGCCCTTCCTCATTTACATATCAAACTATGGCTGCCTTCCAACCCCCACACCACCTCTGCGGTGCTCTCCAGGCTGCTGACCCTACACCTCATTTATTTTTAAAAAGCAGAAATCCTGTCTTTTGGTCTTTCTTTCTGGTTTATTTGAAATAAGGACAGATACAGAAACATAGATATCTGAAATATCAACATTTACAACACTTGTCCCCATCAACAACAACAACAACAACACAGATCTAACATCATTAAATAGGAAAATAATAAGAATGGGGCAAAGAGGAATCGATAATAATGATAATAGTAATAATACAGACAAAGTGCAAACTAGATAAAAGCCAATAATAATAATAATAATAATGATAATAATAACACAGACAAAGTGCAAACTAGATAAAAGCCAATAATAATAATAATAATAATGATAATAATAACACAGACAAAGTGCAAACTAGATAAAAGCCAATAATAATAATAATAACACAGACAAAGTGCAAACCAGATAAAAGCCAATAATAATAATGATAATAATAATACAGACAAAGCGCAAACTAGATAAAAGTCAATAATAATAATAATAATAATAATAACACAGACAAAGTGCAAACTAGATAAAAGCCAATAATAATAATAATATAATAATAACACAGACAAAGTGCAAACTAGATCAAAGCCAATAATAATATAATAATAATAATAATAATAATAATAACACAGACAAAGTACAAACCAGATAAAAGCCAATAATAATAATAATGATAATAGGAATAATACAGACAACGTGCAAACTAGATAAAAGCCAATAATAATAATAATAATAATAATAATAATGATAATAATAATAATAATAATACAGACAAAGTGCAAACTAGATAAAAGCCAATAATAATAATAATAATAATAATAATAATGATAATAATAATAATAATAATACAGACAAAGTGCAAACTAGATAAAAGCCAATAATAATAATAATAATAATAATAACATAGACAAAGTGCAAACTAGATCAAAGCCAATAATAATATAATAATAATAATAATAATAATAATAATAATAATAATAACACAGACAAAGTACAAACCAGATAAAAGCCAATAATAATAATAATGATAATAGGAATAATACAGACAACGTGCAAACTAGATAAAAGCCAATAATAATAATAATAATAATAATAATGATAATAATAATAATAATAATAATACAGACAAAGTGCAAACTTGATTAAAGCCAATAATAATAATAATAATAATAATAACATAGACAAAGTGCAAACTAGATAAAAGCCAATAATAATAATAATAATAATAGTAATAATAAAGACAAAGTGCAAACTAGATAAAAGCCAATAATAATAATAATAATGATAATAATAATACAGACAAAGCGCAAACTAGATAAAAGTCAATAATAATAACAATAATAATAATAACACAGACAAAGTGCAAACTAGATAAAAGCCAATAATAATAATATAATGATAATAATAATAACACAGGCAAAGTGCAAACTAGATCAAAGCCAATAATAATATAATAATAATAATAATAATAATAACACAGACAAAGTGCAAACCAGATAAAAGCCAATAATAATAATAATGATAATAGGAATAATACAGACAACGTGCAAACTAGATAAAAGCCAATAATAATAATAATAATAATAATAATAATAATAATAATAATAATACAGACAAAGTGCAAACTAGATAAAAGCCAATAATAATAATAATAATAATAATAACATAGACAAAGTGCAAACTAGATAAAAGCCAATAATAATAATAATAATAATAATAGTAATAATAAAGACAAAGTGCAAACTAGATAAAAGCCAATCATAATAATAATAATATTAATAATAATAATACAGACAAAGTGCAAACTAGATACAAACCAATAATAATAATAATAATAATAATAACACAGACAAAGTGCAAACTAGATAAAAACCAATTAGTAAAAATTAGTAAAAACCAAACATGGGAACACGATTGTTGCTCAACTAGCCACAATTGTGTTTGTTTTTTGAAAGTGACAAGTGCAGGTATACTTTTCAAAATCGGTAGGTTGCGAGTTCAAACCCCGGCCGAGTCATACCAAAGACTATAAAAATGGGAGCCATTTCCTCCCTGCTTGGCACTCAGCATCAAGGCTTGGAATTGGGGGTTAAATCACCAAAAATTAAACGGGCGCGGCCACCGCTGCTGCTCACTGCTCCCCTCACCTCCCAGGGGGTGATCAAGGGTGATGGGTCAAATGCAGAGAATAATTTCACCACACCTAGTGTGTGTGTGTGACTATCATTGCTACTTTCACATTACCGGTAACTTTAAAGTGTCAGTGTGCTCCTTTTATTGAAAAGGCAGTCTGGATCTTTCCATTCCACATTGATTTGTATTCATCATGGACATGCTTACATTTTTGTTCTTTCTTTATGGCTATTTTTAAAAGAAAATCCCCAAATAGCTTACTCACAACAATGGCTAACATGAATAAATCGTGTGCACCTCAACTAAAGAGTCCCTTCACTTAAGTTAAAGTAGCAATGGTAGTCACACACACACACACACATACACACACACACACACACACACACACACACACTAGGTGTGGTGAAATGTGTCCTCTGCATTTGACCCATCACCCTTGCTCACCCCCTGGGAGGTGAACATTTTCCCCATTCCAAATGAATTATCCATGTTTTACACTTCCACAATTCCCACATTTTTCAACCTATTCAAACCATTCCCCCATCAACACATTCCACTCATCCTGGACATTAGTCTTTCCCAAGTTCCAAACCAAATTCCGGTTTTCCTGGAAATTCAAACTCTTCAACATTCAAACCATTCCAACATTGAAACTATTCTTACATTCATACTACATTCTGTCAGCATTTCACTTCAACGTCAGCATTCAAGCGTTCACACGCAATTCCTTTGGGAATTGCCTCATCTAGTTCATTTACAAACTACCGCATTTTCTCCGACTTAACTTTCAGATTGTAGCCAAAGGCTAATTTTTTGGCTGTTTTTATCTGCCACACGTAGAAAGCCGGTCCGTGAAAATAATGCATACATCAAACTGGTGGACAAAAAGTTGGGGGAACTGTCGAAGGCAGATATTTACATATATCCGAATTTAAGTTGTACTTCTTTCATTTCTTAGTCATATTTGAAAACAGCTCGTGTTTTCCATTTCTTCTCTTGATGCTCTGTCAGCAAGTAAACTGTGTGTGTTAACCTTGAGTTCTTTGGAATGTATTATGACGAGGGAGACGTTGTGCTTGTATTATGGCTAGGGAGGGGGAAGGAAAGAGGGGTTTTTGGCGTTGGGAAGACAGACCATTTTGGGAGGCGCAATAGAATGTTCTAGGGTCTGGTCTCAAAATGTATATTGGCAAAGCTTTGAAAATATACAACAAAATACCTATTCTGTCTCTGGTGGTTTTTCAACTCAGCTTTAAGTGTCGTAAAGAGCTTGGGAGCGAATTGTGACTTGAATTCCCTGGGAGGAACAACTGGTCCAAAACGCAACAGAACCCACAAGGAAATGTTTGAAATGTAAAAATATCCTAATATGACCCCTTGAAGCCTTTGTGAGGGCACTTTGGGTGAGAAGCAGTGTACACCATGGACTGGTCTCTAATCAGCTTAACAAGCATATTTTAGGAATGTGTGAGGAAGCTGGAGTATCTGGAGAAAACCCCCGCACGCACAGGGAGAACATGAAAAAATAATACAAGATCTTTGGCGCTTACACAATCCAATCCACTTTATTTGTATCGCACATTTAAACAACAAAAATGTTTCCAAAGTGCTGCACAACAATATTAAAAACAATATTCAAATATTTTCCTTAGCTCCACCAATGACTGAATAAAAACAAAAAATACATACATATAAAACCTATATAAAAACAATATAACAATAAATTGTCATGTCTGTGTAATCATGTTTTGTTTTAAGTCATGTTTTGTTTAGTTTCTGGCTTTTCACTCCCTTGTCTTGTTTGCATGATTACCCATTAGTTTCACCTGTTCCACGTTTGGACTCATTGTGCACTCTTGTTTGTCACCATAGCAACCATTAGTTTTCACCTGTCACGTCACGCACCTGTTTCACGTTTTGAGTCACGCACCTGCTTTCACTAATCATGTCCATAGTATTTAAGTTCATTCATTTTCTGTTGTTCGTCCTGACGACATCCCCGCATTTATGCTCCCTGTCACACTCTGTCCATGCCAAGTACGTTTGTTTATTATTGCCACAGTTAGTGTTTTTTGTTGTTCATAGTTTTTTGCCCCCGTGCAAGTCTTTTGTTTTCGTTAGTCAAGTTTGTACATCCGCCTTGAGCGCGCCTTTTGTTCTTTTGTTAGTGTAAAATAAATAATGTCTTCACCTTCACGCCATGTCTGGTCCAAATGTTCATTTGCACCACGGGAGAACAAACCACGCCACAGTCCAAGTCTTGACATAAATATGATTAAAAACGATTTTAAAGGGTAAAACCAATTAAAACAATAGATAAAAATCTAAATTTAAAAACACAGAGGGCCACACAACTCACGTAGTGTTAAAAGCCAGAGAATAAAAGTGGGTCTTAAGACAAGACTTAAAGGCCTACTGAAAGCCACTACTACCGACCACGCAGTCTGATAGTTTATATATATCTACATGTAAAGCGACTTTGGGTACTTAGAAAAGCGCTATATAAATCCCAGTTATTATTATTATTATTATTATATATCAATGATGAAATCTTAATATTGCAACACATGCCAATACGGCCGGGTTAACTTATAAAGTGCAATTTTAAATTTCCCGGGAAACTTCCGGTTGAAAACGTCTAGGTATGATGACGTTTGCGCGTGACGTCAAGGGTTGAAGCGGAAGTATTCGGTCACCATTGTACCCCAATTACAAACAGCTCTGTTTTCATCGCAAAATTCCACAGTATTCTGGACATCTGTGTTGGTGAATCTTTTGCAATTTGTTCAATGAACAATGGAGACTGCAAAGAAGAAAGCTGTAGGTGCGATCGGTGTATTAGCGGCGGCTGCAGCAACACAACCAGGAGGACTTTGAGTTGGCTAGCAGACGCGCTACCGTCATACTTGCCAACCTTGAGACCTCCGATTTCGGGAAGTGGGGGGTGGAGGGTGGGGGCGTGGTCGGGGGTGGGGCGGGGCGTGGTTGGGGGCGTGGTTAAGAGGGGAGGAGTATATTGACAGCTAGAATTCACCAAGTCAAGTATTTAATATATATATATATATATATATATATACATATATATATATATATATATATATATATATTAGAGATGCGCGGATAGGCAATTATTTCATCCGCAACCGCATCAGAAAGTCGTCAACCATCCGCCATCCACCCGATGTAACATTTGATCAGAACCGCACCCGCCCGCACCCGCCCGTTGTTATATATCTAATATAGACGATGCAAGGCATTAGTGAGGTTATAAAGCTTTTGCCTGTTAAAGAAAGGAGACTGATCCAATGCAGCACAGACATTTGCGTGCCACGCTGTCACGACCCAGACGCACACCAGTGCGCAATCATATGGGAGCCGCGCTGAGCGCACCTCCAAGCGCGTCTCGCTGCCGGCGACGGCCGGGTATGGGCCCGACGCTCCAGCGCCATCCATTTTCAGGGCTAGTTGATTCGGCAGGTGGGTTGTTACACACTCCTTAGCGGGTTCCGACTTCCATGGCCACCGTCCTGCTGTCTATATCAACCAGGGTGAGCCCCACCCCTTTCGTGAGCGCACTGCGCGTGGAGTGACCCCTGTTACGCGCCCCCGGCAACAGGGGTGGCGGGCAGGTAAGCTGCGCGGGCGGGGCGCGCGGAGTGACCCCTGTTACGAGCCCCCGGCCACGGGGGTGGCGGGCAGGTAAGCTGCTTACCTGCTGCGCGTGACGCCGGCCGCGGCGAAGGCGGACGAGGCGGGGTGTCGGTGCGGTGGTGACCCTGGACGTGCGTCGGGCCCTTCTCGCGGATCGCCTCAGCTACGGCTCCCGGTGGGGCCCTCTCGGGGGAAGGGGCCTCGGTCCCGGACCCCGGCGAGGCGTCCCTTCTCCGCTCCGTAAAAGTGTCCATCTCTTTTTCTTTTTTTTCTTCTGTTGTGGCATATGCTGCAGGTGCCTGCTCGTTTTTCGTATGTGGGTAACAACATTTAACTATGTATATATATTTACCAATTGGTTTAACTGCCACCCGCCTGAATCTATTTAAAATCTAATTTTTTTTTATTTCAACCGCCCGACCCGACCTGCGGATAAAATCTAATTTTTTTTAAATTTCATCCACCCGATCCGCGGATAATCCGCGGACTCCGCGGTTGTGCCCGCAAACCGCGCATCTCTAATATATATATATATATATATATATATATATATATATATATATATATATATATATATATATATATATATATATATATGTATGAAATACTTGACTTGGTGAATTCTAGCTGTCAATATACTCCTCCCCTCTTAACCACGCCCTCAACCACGCCCCCACCCCCCACCTCCCGAACTCGGAGGTCTCAAGGTTGGCAAGTATGCCCCTGAGGCCGACTCACCGAACCCCTAGGGCTCCATCAAACCCAGGTTAAGAACCACTGACTTAGACTTAGACTTCCTTTTTATTGTCATTCAAATTTGAACTTTACAGTACAGATAACAACGAAATTTCGTTGCATTATCTCATGGTAGTGCAGGATAAAAAAGCAAAAAGGTGCAGATATAAATAAATAGATTACTGTACAGATAAATACATTGCACTTTTGCATATGCATCCACGTTTATGGATGTATGTTATATTGTCTTTCTTTATTCCAGCCAGTTAATCTATTTTTGAGGGAATTGTGGGCTGTACCGAGGATGTCGTTGTGGCTTGTGCAGCCCTTTGAGACACTTGTGATTTAGGGCTATATAAATAAACATTGATTGATTGATTGATTGATTATTATGATAAAACACTGCACTGTGGGAGCAGTTGGAACATGGAGGGGCAGAGTGTTCCAGAGCTTACAGAGAAGGCCCGGTCTCCCCTGGTTTTAAGTCTGGTCTTGGGCACTACGAGCTGGAGCTGGCTCTCGGACCTCAGAGCGCGCGCAGGAGTGTAAATTTGGATGAGGTCCAAGATATGATGAGGTGTGTCGGAGGCAGATATTTACATATATCCGAATTTAAGTTGTACTTCTTTTATTTCAATTAACTATGTTTTTTATAATCTGTTGAGACTGACCAACCTGACTCGTGATGCTGTTGAGGGGCTTGCTGAACAACCTGGGTTTGCTATGTCACTGAAGGGGGTCAAGCAAAGTGGTGACTTTCGAGAAATGCTAGTTTCCTTCCCTGAGAGTGACGACATTGACATAGATTCCATCCGTTTATCTCCCATGTATCTATGCTTTTAATTTTTACTAGCTTGCTCAAAGAGGGGCGTATTTTAGAAGTGTTGTACTAGTGATAAAGATCTTTTTAGAAGATCTGAAGGGGGAATTGTCGGAGGCAGATATTTACATATATCCGAATTTAAGTTGTAATTCTTTTATTTCTTTGTCATATTTGAAAACAGCTCGTGTTTTCCATTTCTTCTCTTGATGCTCTGTCAGCAAGTATACTGTGTGTTAACCTTGAGTTCTTTGGAATGTGTTTTGACTAGCATTTGTTTTGTCTACAGAGATGGGACGAGAGAGAGGGTGGTGGGATCGGGAAGACAGACCATTTTGGAAGGCGCGATAGAATGTTCTAGGGTTAGACTGGTCTCATAATGTATATTGGCAAAGCTTTGAGAATATACAACAAAATACCTATTCTGTCTCTGGTGGTTTTTCAACTCAGCTTTAAGTGTCGGAAAGAACTTGGGAGCGAATTGTGACTTGAATTCCCTGGGAGGAACAACTGGTCCAAAACGCAACAAATTACCTCTGTTGTGTATTATTCAATGGTAGACTTATTCTGGTATTGTGGGGAGCACAGATTGTACATTAGAATCCCGGACGAGCCCCCAATTTGTTGCGTTTTGGACCAGTTGTTCCTCCCAGGGAATTCAAGTCACAATTCGCTCCCAAGTTCTTTCCGACACTTAAAGCTGAGTTGAAAAACCACCAGAGACAGAATAGGTATTTTGTTGTATATTCTCAAAGCTTTGCCAATATACATTATGAGACCAGTCTAACCCTAGAACATTCTATCGCGCCTTCCAAAATGGTCTGTCTTCCCGATCCCACCACCCTCTCTCTCATCTCATCTCTGTAGACAAAACAAATGCTAGTCAAAACACATTCCAAAGAACTCAAGGTTAACACACACAGTTTACTTGCAGACAGAGCAGCAAGAGAAGAAATGGAAAACACGAGCTGTTTTCAAATATGACTATGAAATAAAAGAATTACAACTTAAATTCGGATATATGTAAATATCTGCCTCCGACAGGTGCCAGTCCATGCAAAGCTTTAAAAGCAAACAGCAACATTTTAAAATCTATTCCAAAATGAACACAACAATTTATGCTCCAGTTTTTAATATCTCGCCCACCTCATTTTTATTTTTTTTTACACAAAAAAGTCCAAAGAGAAGCAAGACATTTCACGACCAGTTCTACACCACAATAATAAACATCAAAAATCAATACCTCACTGAGAGCGTCAATTAAAAAACAGCATTACTATCGCAGATTTTTTATCTAATGTTAAAAAAAATCTATTGCAAACTGTAAAAAAATGGATTTGGTGGTGGCAAAAAAAATAGCTGCTTTGAAATTGCCAGACAAAACATGTTTTATTCATTATTCATGTGAGGACGCTGGTTCCTGTGGGTGTTTGTGAGAGCAGAAAACAAATAGTCACAGAATGTATTCACATACCTGCCAACTTTTGAAATCAGAAAAACCTAGTAGCCAGGGTCCAGGGGCCGCAGACCCCGGTAGGTCCAGGACAAAGTCCTGGTGGGGGGTTCAGGGCTTCGACCCCCGACGCAAAATGATTGATTGCATTCCGACAGGTTAAAATGTTGCTAAAACCATCACTTTTCTATCAGTCACAGTGACTTTTCAAAACAAAAATATTACAGCAAAAATCATATGGGTTGATTGACATGTTTATTCTGTAAACTAACTTCAGTAGTTTGAAATTATTTTGACAGTTAATGCCAGTTATCCTGTCAACCTTTCACAAGACTTCAATTTGTTAATTGAAAGTATAAACACTTTTTGCAGTAAACAAATGGTAAAACAGTACTAAACAATTCCATTAAAAATGTCAGTCGACATGCTAAATGGTTCCGTCTTCATGACATGGGCGATACTTTTTGAGGATTCTGTTCCAAGACACTGAATAATGTTTGATGTTTTGGTTCGACCACATCCATATTTTTTGGCGATTTTCGAGTCGGGAAACATTTTCCGAAATAACTGTCCCATGTGATCAGCCAGTGCGATTGGAAGTCCATGCTCAATTATTGCCTCCGTAAATAAAACTTCGGCATTTATCACATCCAAAGAATCTGTTTGGGCGACGAAAAACGTTGAAAGTTTTCCACTTGCAACGGCATTAGACTTGTGTTTTTTTGTCCCAACGTGGTCTTTTACATTGCTAATTGCTCCGTGTCCGATCGAAAAATCTTGTCTGCACAAGGTGCAATTCGCGTAGTTTTCACCCTTTTTGGAACGGATAATTATTCCCGGATAGGCTTTTGAATATTCTTCACAGAATGACTGCAGTTTTCTTTTCGGTTTAAGACTCGTTTGCAATTTTTCTCCGGCTGATTCCATGATCGTCGACTTCAGGAGGAGCAGCACCGACCCTGCCCCCCTCTACATCAACGGCGAGCGTGTAGAGAGGGTCCACACCTTCAGGTACCTTGGAGTCCACATCTCTAATGACTTCTCCTGGACAGTCAACACCACATCAATCATCAAGAAGGCTCAGCAGCGGCTACACTTCCTTAGAGTCCTCGGGAAGTACAACCTGAAGCCTGACCTGCTGCTGACCTTCTACCGCTCGTCCATCGAGAGCCTGCTGACCTACTGTATTACGGTATGGTACGGCAGCTGCACTGCAGCAGACAGGGAGAGGCTGCAAAGAGTGGTCAAGACGGCTCAGAAGATCATCGGCCGCCCTCTCCCCTCTCTGACGGACATCTACACCTCCCGCTGCCTCAACAGAGCCAGTGCCATCATCAAGGACAGCACCCACCCTGGCTCTGACCTGTTCCACCTGCTGCCCTCTGGGAAGCGCTACAGGTGCATTAAAACCAAAACAAACAGGCTAAAGAACAGCTTCTTCCCCAGGGCCATAACCATCCTGAACGGACTGCCCCATTGTCCCTCATAACTGCCTTCTCTTCGGTGCAATAACCCATTCCACCAACCACCCTGTTTTTGTTTTGTTTTTTCATGTATATATTCATTTCACACCATATTCATTGCACTTCTACATTTTTAAAATGTTTATATATTTGCACATTGTTTTTCTAGCATGCACACATCGCATTGTATGGAATGGCCTCAATCTCGTTACCTTGCGTAATGACAATAAAGCCGATTCTGATTCTGATTGTTTGGAAACAATGGCAACTGGTGCCTCGTGCTTGGCAGCGGTGCTATAAATAGCCTCGCGCATGGCATTCGGAATGGCTCGATAGGAAGTTACGGGAAGCAGTGTCGATTGTCATTGTTGTTACGCGATTTCGTGAATAAAACTTAAAAAAATTTTTTTTTTTTAAATTAATGAAAAACCGTATTTTTTATCACTGCAACCGTAACCCGGAATAGGTTGATGAAAACCGTACTAATTACGGGAAAACCGGAGTAGTTGGCAGGTATTAAAGTTAAAGTTAAAGTACCAATGACTGTCACACACACACTAGGTGTGGTGAAATTATTCTCTGCATTTGACCCATCACCCTTGATCACCCCCTGGGAGGTGAGGGGAGCAGTGAGCAGCAGCGGTGGCCGCGCCCGGGAATCATTTTTGGTGATTTAACCCCCAATTCCAACCCTTGATGCTGAGTGCCAAGCAGGGAGGTAATGGGTCCCATTTTTATAGTGGGATTTGAACTCACAACCTACCGATCTCAGGGCGGACACTCTAACCACTAGGCCACTGAGTAGGTATGTATTCATCTCCATCATCCTCAGATGAAAAATATGTTTTGGAGTGCCGGTGTGACCTGAAAGTGAACAGTATGGACACTGTCAACTAGAGCCAATCAAGGAAGGAGGCCAGCTTGCTTGCATGACTAATTAGGAGACAGAATGAGTGTTGCTGGCGGCGTTTCTAGTAAATCAACATGTTGTGTCAAGTCAACACACCACAACTTCAGGGGACAATCACACAGCAGATGCACTTGGACTGATACACAATAAAGAACTCATATTTTCCTACATTTAAAACACTTCCTTGAGGTCTACATCAAATGTAAGGCTGGTGCGTTGGCATAGTTTTGTTCTACAGACCATCTTTAATGCATACTTGCCAACCCTCCCGGATTTTCCGGGAGACTCCCGAAATTCAGCGCCTCTCCCGAAAACCTCCCGGGACAAATTTCCTCCCGAAAATCTCCCGAAATTCAGGCGGAGCTGGAGGCCACGCCCCCTCCAGCTCCATGCGGACCTGAGTGACGTGTTGACAGCCTGTTCTCACGTCCGCTTTCCCATAATATAAACAGCTAATGATGGAGGGCGAGTTCTTGGTTTCTTATGTGGGTTTATTGTTAGGCAGTTTCATTAACGTCCTCCCAGCGCGGTAACAACACACAACAACAGCAGTCAAGTTTTCGTCTCCCGTAAAGCAGTTCGTCTGCCATAAACAGCAATGTTGTGACACTTTTAAACAGGACAATACTGCCATCTACTGTACATGCATATGTGACCCACCCATAATGTGTCACATTTTTGTGTTGATTTATTTATTTTGTTTTGTGGTTTGAATTCGTTTTTGGAGCGTATTTTCCGCACTATAAGCCGCGCCTAAAAACCACAAATTTTCACAAAAGCTGACAGTGCGGCTTATAACCCGGTGCGCCTTATATATGGATTAATATAAGTATTTATTTTCATAAAGTTTCGGTCTCACAACTACGGTAAACAGCCGCCATCTTTTTTCCCCGTAGAAGAGGAAGCGCTTCTTCTTCTATGGTAAGCAACTGCCAAGGTAAGCACCCGCCCCCAGATGAAAGAGGAAGCGTCCCCGTAGAAGAAGAAGAAGCGCGCGGATATTACGTTTTATTTCCTTTGTGTGTTCCATGTTGATATACGACTCCATGCGCGCCCACATCACAGATGGTGTCAAAAAAACAAGTGAAGCACACAAATACAACACTCGCCGTCATTCCGGGTGGATTAACCAAAGAACTCCAACCGCTCGATATTGGTGTCAACAGGGCATTTAAAGCACTACTGCGAACGGCGTGGGAACAATGGATGACCGAAGGCGAACACACCTTCACTAAGACAGGGAGACAGCGCCGGACGACATACGCCAACATCTGCCAGTGGATCGTAAATGCCTGGGCGGATATTTCGGTCACAACTGTGGTCCGAGCTTTCCGGAAGGCAATGACTTCGACGAGACGGAGCCGGCCATTTTGGATCCCGTATTCGCCCAACTTTTTAATTCGGACACCGAAGGAGAAGAATTCGAGGGATTTATGAATGAAGAATAACTTCAGAAAGTGAGCGTTATGTTTATTTTGTGTGTTGTGACATTAACGTTCGAGCAACATTAAGTTATTGATGTTATTGCTCTGCACTATTTTGAATTTTACTATGTTTGTGATTGCACATTTGCACATTTGCGTACATTTTGGGAGTGAACAGAGTTGTTAGAACGCTGGTTTTTAATATATTATTAAAGTTTGACTGACCTATCTGACTGTTTTTTTGACATTCCCTGTAGCGCAGTTAGATGCGGCTTATAACACGGGGCGGCTTATAGGTGGACAAAGTTTTGAAATATGCCGTTCATTGAAGGCGCGGCTTATAACACGGGGCGGCTTATGGTGCGGAAAATACGGTACACATTTATCAGTATTCACATTGGTCAGTAGGGGGCAGTAGGGCGTTTCTTCCCAATTGAATGCTATCACCTGCAGACCGGAAGTGTCTTGTCATTCTGATGAGCGCGACCAGTCTGTGAACAATTGAAACGTCATGTGTGCTTTTTCCTCCTGTATAACAGGTTAGTTTTGGTGAATCAACTCACTGAATAATTTTACATGTGATCTTTATAAGTTTAAGTACACATTCTGATGGTGGAGCCTAACTCTAAAGTGTTTGTGAGTTGTAGTTTGTATTTGTGAATGAATCCAGTGCACAGCTGCAGTAATCAATACAAAAAGGCGACGTGAGTGCGCAATGTTTATATAGGAACTTCTGATCCTAATTCAGACTCCCCAAATTAGAGATCCCGTTTTCTTATTGATTTTATAATGTATATTTGTATAATGTGTGTGTTCTGAAATAGTGACAGAGAATAGAACAAGGATGGACAATTCAACCCTTAACTCAACAATGACTAGATGAGTGTTATGTGTGTGTATATGTGTAAATAAATGAACACTGAAATTCAAGTATTTATTTTATTTATTTATATATATATATATATATATATATATATATATATATATATATATATATATATATATATATATATATATATATACATACATATATATATACGCCCCACCCCCGACCACGCCCCCCACCCCCCGAAATCGGAGGTCTCAAGGTTGGCAAGTATGCTTTAATGACGTCTCTTCAGGATGTTCCAGTTATGGTGGGTTTTATGTACGTCCAGTTTAAGCCCCCTTTGACTGCGTCTTGTCCACGTTGTAGTTTTTAACGCTTCTATATTGAGTCTACTGCAGATATCAGTTAGAACGATGCTTTATCAGTATCATGCTTCAAACCCTGCTTGGAAAAGCTGTGCACTACAAAATCTTGACTTCCTCATTTTGATTAAAAAAAAAAAGAAATATTAGCACAAATTGTTCTATTAATTGTTGTTTTGTAGGTGTGGAAGTCTCTCTCCCTAGGGCAGGGGTCGGCAACCCAAAATGTTGAAAGAGCCATATTGGACCAAAAATACAAAAAAAAATCTGTCTGGAGCCGCAAAAAATGAAAAGCCATATTACATACAGATAGTGTGTCATGAGATATAAATTGAATTAAGATGACTTAAAGGAAACTAAATGACCTCAAATGTAGCTACAAATGAGGCATTATGATGCAATATGTACATATCGCTAGCCTAAATAGCATGTTAGCATCGATTAGCTTGCAGTCATGCAGTGACCAAATATGTCTGATTAGCACTCCAACAAGTCAATAACATCAACAAAACTCACCTTTCATGCACAACCTTAAAAGTTTGGTGGACAAAATGAGACCGAAAAAGAAGTGGCATAAAACACGTAATAGAAAGTCGGAGAAAGTTATACATGTAAACAAACTATGGTGAGTTCAAGGACCGCCAAAATTAGTAGGACAAAACGGCGCTCGCCAAATACTCGAATCAGTGAAGCATGTTTAATATAAACAGTGTGCTTTATAACAATTAGGGAGGTTTGTGTCATGTTTGTCCTCCTACAGAAACCATATTAAAACAAAAAATAGATTGTTTTCCCCTCATCTTTTTCCATTTTTCATACATTTCTGAAAAAGCTCCAGAGAGCCACTAGGGCGGCGCTAAAGAGCCGCAAGTTGCCGACCCCTGCCCTAGTGGGTTCTCCTGACGCTGACAAAGCTTCACGCTAGTCCGGATGTCTGGGGTTAGCAATGTCTTTTTATTTGGCCAGCGCACACACGCTAGGAAAACACACCCAACTTTCCAGTTTCTGCTCTGTGACTTTTCAGTCTCTCGATGTCCGCTCAGTAACTCCAACTCCAACAACTGTGTCTCGGCCCGGCTGCTGCTAATAAGCATGGCAGGTGATTGGATGATCAGCCCCGGCTGGGTAATCCAATCACCTGCCAGCTGTGCTCCTTACACACCCCGCTCCGCGGCAGGCCCGCAGACCACGACCCCCTTCACAGTAGGTTAAAGTTGTATATATATTGTATATAATTTAATATTATTTATTAAGTTTATTATTTTCAGTTCATTCCTTTATTTTCATTTTTTACAGTATGATATGCTTCAAAGTCCATCAAAAAAATGTATAGTTCAATCAATCAATCAATCAAAGTTCATTTCTATAGCCCTTAATTACAAGTGTCTCAAAGGGCGGCACAAGCCATAACAACATCAGATCCCACATCAGGGCAAGGTAAAACTCAACCAAATGGGATACAATGAGAAACCTTAGTTTAGTTCAGATGAACATTGAACATTTTTTTGAATTTCAGGCAAAATGATGCCCTTTGAATCTTTTCTGTGACAGACTAAAGACAATGTTAACAAAGTTATTCTTTGTTTCTAAGTTTATATATATTTCTTTCTTGTTCGTCTTCTCTTATTGTTAATAAGGATACAATGTTATATGCAGAGGTGTACTTATAACAATTTTATAGACAAATTATACTATTTATAGTCAAGGCAGAGAGTGTGGGGGGGGTCACAAAATTGAAAATATGTGAGAAATACTGCCATATATATGTCACTCAAGTCCCAAATTCAAAACGGCTCGTTTGGAACAAGTTTGAAAGAAGGCAAGATTATTTTATAAATATCTCTGTCATACCTCCGTGGTTTGACTTCAAATTTCCAGGACTTATGCAGATGCCAAATACACAAAAACAGGTAAGAAAAGTTACATTTAAAAGCTCATTGACAGACATGTGCAAACCTGATTCAGATTTAATTGCAACTCTCACATAGATATTATTTTACAACAGGTAGATGGGTTACACTTGTATAGAGCTTTTCTACCTTCGAGGTACTCAAAGCGCTTTGACACTATTTACACATTCCCACACTGACGGCGGGAGTTGCCATGCAAGGCCCTAACCACGAACCCATCAGGAGCAAGGGTGAAGTGTCTTGCTCAAGGACACAACGGACGTGACTAGTGTTGCGTCGGACCAGGTCTTCCTTTCAGGGAATCTAAGTCACTGGTCAATCCCAAGTTCTTTCGATGACATATACCGTATTTTCCGCACTATTAGCCGCACCGAAAAACCACAAATTTACTCAAAAGCTGACAGTGCGGCTTTTAACCCGGTGCGCTTTATATATGGATTAATATTACGATTCATTTTCATAAAGTTTCGATCTCGCAACTTCGGTAAACAGCCGCCATCTTTTTTCCCGGTAGAACAGGAAGCGCTTCTTCTTCTACGCAAGCAACCGCCAAGGTAAGCACCCGCCCCCATAGAACAGGAAGCGCTTCTTCTTCTACTGTAAGCAACCACCCGCCCGCGTAGAAGAAGAAAAAGTGCGCGGATATACCGTACGTTTCATTTCCTTTGTGTGTTTACATCTGTAAAGACCACAAAATGGCTCCTACTAAGCGTCAGGGATCCGGTTCATAAAAAGACGCAATCTCTCCATCCGCACACGGATTACTATTTCACAGCAACTGATATTCCTGTGAACCGCACTGTGGATACAACGGGAGCACGTACGGTGAATATTCGCACCACAGGGAATGAGAAGTCATCCTTCACTGTGGTTCTAGCTTGCCATGCTAATGGCCAGAAACTTCCACCCATGGTGATATTCAAAAGGAAGACCTTGCCAAAAGAGACCTTTCCAGCCGGCGTCATCATAAAAGCTAACTCGAAGGGATGGATGAAGAAAAGATGAGCGAGTGGTTAAGGTAAGTTTAAGTTTACGCGAAGAGGCCGGGTGGCTTTTTTCACGCAGCTCTGTCCATGTTGATATACGTATGTTTGTGATTGCACATTTGCGTACATTTTGGGAGTGAACAGAGTTGTTAGAACGCTGGTTTTTAATATATTATTAAAGTTTGACTGACCTATCTGACTGTTTTTTTGACATTCCTTTAGCGCAGTTAGATGCGGCTTACAACACCGGGCGGCTTATAGGTGGACAAAGTTTTGAAATATGCCGTTCATTGAAGGCGCGGCTTTTAACCCAGGGCGCCTTATGGTGCGGAAAATACGGTATGCTGAGTAAGAAGGACCATCAAGACAGAATTGGAATATTTTCAAGTTTTACTAAAGCTTTCTACTACTACTAATGCATTCATATCGGCTACTCGAGTTGATCTGGCATTCCAAAGGAAAAGCCAACTCCTTTGCACACAAAGAAAACCCCCATTTCTCCCCCTCGCTACACTGATAAGGAAAGAGTGGGTGTTGTATTTCACATTCCTGATGGTTTAAGACTCTAAACAGACAATCTGAAGACAAAGAGAGACTGGTAGAATATACAAAGGAAAAGTACTAGATACTCAAACATGGCTATGAATAGAGAAATAACTCTTAAACATATATGCATCCTCCACACTAGGATGGCGGAAGCTGAGGGTTAGGGTTAGGGTCGCCCAACTGGGCCACGCCATCCCAATAGGGTTGTTATGATGGCTGTCGTTTACAGCGCTGAAGATCTGCACTGCCGAATACACTCAAGAGAGGCAGAATATTAGAAACACCTCTTAAAATAACGATGGTAAACATATCATGTTGATGTCTTCTATACCTCAGCGGAAGTAACTGCTCATTTATTCCCCTATTCCTATTCCTGTGCACGTTATTGTCTGGGTTTTTTTTACTACTTTGAGTCCCGGCGTTACAGAAGAGTTCTAAAACCACAATGAGGCCTGCGGGACAGTGCAGTGCACAAGTAGACAGAAGAAACAAGACGTAAAAAAGGATGTTTTTGCGCTGTAAAGGAAATAGTTGCAGCTTTCATCATGAAGGAAGAGCCAATAAGGATCAGATCTACAAGAGGAGATTGTGTTCATACTTCACCAACAACAACGCTGACCGATTATCGATCTTCTGCCTGCCAGTGTGAAGACGCCCCGTCAGCGCACTAACCGGCGCACGCCACATCCCCATGATGCAACACACTAACTCTCTTTATTACACACACACTCACAGTTCAATAGGCTTTTATTATTATGGCGCACTTGTCGATACTGTTTACCGCCGCGCAGGAAATGCAGCTATGTGTCCATTTAAATTCCTTTCGTACTGTTTCACATCACAGCAAGACGCATGTGTCCATTGAAGGGGCGGGGCTTAGGACAGATGATGAAAGATTTTGATGAGCTTTCAGTCTTTGTCTTCTCTCATCGCTCCTTCCTCACGCCTACACCCACCTGCACTCATCTTTCCCATGCCCTTTGTTGCCATGTTTGATGTCATTGATGTAGGCTTGTACGGTATACCGGTATTAGTATGGTACCGCGATACTAATGAATCATTTTCGGTAATATACCGTCTCTGAAACGTACCGGTCCCCCAAAGACAACACCCTAAGAAAAGTATTCAACAAGAACAACATTAAATTGAGCTACAGCTGCATGAACAATATACGACAAATCATCTCAAACCACAACAAAACAATTGCAAATGAGCCGTCGGCCCCCAGACAGAGCGACTCCAAAACCAACAAAGGCTGTAACTGTCGAAAGAAACCTGATTGCCCTCTCAACGGGGGGTGCTTACAAACATCAGTTGTCTACCAATCTAAGGTAATACGCAAGGACATTAACACATTCGACACATATGTAGGATTAACCGAGGGAGAATTCAAAACCAGATGGAACAATCACAAGGCTTCTTTCAGGAACCAAAACCTGCGAAATACCACAGAACTCAGCAAACACATTTGGGACCTCAAAGACAATAATGTTGAATATTCAATAACATGGCAAATTCTTGCATCCAGCACACCTTACAATAGTGGTAATAAAAGATGCAACCTATGCTTGAAAGAGAAACTGTTTATTATTTACCGTCCAGACCTGTCATCCCTCAACAAGCGCAGCGAAATTGTAACAGCATGCCGCCATAGACGGAAACACCTCCTAGGTAACACATGAGCCAATCACCACGCCCCTACGCCAGCCTGTACCCACCCACTCTGGGCCCTATATAAACCATGGTATGCGAATGCTCCCATTAAAATCTCCTGATGATTGAGGGTACCCCCCCTCATGAAACAGGCCTGTAGAGATGAAATAGTCTTGTGATTTTTTTCCCACACATACATATATTGCGCTCTACTACGGTATCGAGCACTATTTTTTGGATAACCTTATTAAGATATATATATATATATATATATATATATATATATATATATATATATATATATATATATATATATATATATATATATATATATATATATATATTTTATTACATATATATATATATATATATATATACATATATATATATATATATATATATATATATATATATATATATATATATATATGTATATATATATATATATATATATAAATATATATATATATATATATATATATATATATATATATATATATATATATATATATATATATATATATATATAAATAAAAGAAAAAAAACTTGAATTTCAGTGATCATTTATTTACACATATACACACACAAAACACTCGTCTACTCATTGTTGAGTTAAGGGTTGAATTGTCCATCCTTGTTCTATTCTCTGTCACTATTTCAGAACACACACATTATACAAATATACATTATAAAATCAATAAGAAAACGGGAGCTCTAATTTGGGAGTCTGAATTAGGATCAGAAGTCCCTATATAAACATTGCGCACTCACGTCGCCTTTTTGTATTGATTACTGCAGCTGTGCACTGGATTCATTCACAAATACAAACTACAACTCACAAACACTTTAGAGTTAGGCTCCACCATCAGAATGTGTACTTAAACTTATAAAGATCACATGGATATTATTCAGTGAGTTGATTCACCAAAACTAACCTGTTATACAGGAGGAAAAAGCACACAGGACGTTTCAATTGTTCACAGACTGGTCGCGCTCATCAGAATGACAAGACACTTCCGGTCTGCAGGTGATAGCATTCAATTGGGAAGAAACGCCCTACTGCCCCCTACTGACCAATGTGAATACTGATAAATGTGTAATGACAGCTCCAAAAACGAATTCAAACCACAAAATAAAATAAATAAATCAACACAAAAATATGACACATTATGGGTGGGTCACATATGCATGTACAGTAGATGGCAGTATTGTCCTGTTTAAAAGTGTCACAACATTGCTGTTTACGGCAGACAAACTGCTTTACGGTAGACGAAAACTTGACTGCTGTTGTTGTGTGTTGTTGCCGCGCTGGGAGGACGTTAATGAAACTGCCTAACAATAAACCCACATAAGAAACCAAGAACTCGCCCTCCATCATTAGCTGTTTATATTGTGGGAAAGCGGACGTGTGAACAGGCTGTCAACACGTCACTCAGGTCCGCATGGAGCTGGAGGGGGCGTGGCCTCCAGCTCCGCCTGAATTTCGGGAGATTTTCGGGAGAAAATTTGTCCCGGGAGGTTTTCGGGAGAGGCGCTGAATTTCGGGGAGTCTCCCGGAAAATCCGTGAGGGTTGGCAAGTATGGTTTCTTACAATTATCATCCCTGCAGGACGAGGAATAGCTAAACTTGCTTCACTACACGCCGTTGCTCACCGGCACCAAAATGTAAACAAACGCCAATGGTGGATCTACATTTAACATCCACTGTAATGATACCAAGTACAGGCACGTATCTAGTCGATACTACTATGATTACGTCGATATTTTTTGGCATCACAACATCTTTCGTATATAATGTTTATAAAGTCAGGTGATATGTCCCTGGACACATGAGGACTTTGAATATGACCAATGTATGATCCTGTAACTACTTGGTATCGGATCGATACCTAAATATGTGGTATCAACCAAAA
The DNA here is from genome assembly GCF_033978685.3 of Nerophis lumbriciformis. Lineage (NCBI taxonomy): Eukaryota > Metazoa > Chordata > Actinopteri > Syngnathiformes > Syngnathidae > Nerophis > Nerophis lumbriciformis. Next base: position 41,389,592 of record NC_084571.2, on the reverse strand, counting down.
CTAATGTCAAGTATCAAAGAAGAGAAGAATAAGTGATTATTACATTTTAACAGAAGTGTAGATAGAACGTGTTAAAACAGAAAATAAGCAGATATTAACAGTAAATGAACAAGTAGATTAATAATTAATTTTCTACCACTTGTCTTTAATAATGTGTAGAAAATAGTAGGTGTATAAATGACACAATATGTTACTGCATACGTCAGCAGACTAATTAGGAGTCTTTGTTTGTTGGGGGGAGTCTGTGGTGGGCTCTCCTATTTCTGGGGCTGAGGTTGCTGAGGTAGTTAAAAAGCTCCTCGGTGGCAAGGCCCCGGGGGTAGATGAGATCCGCCCGGAGTTCCTTAAGGCCCTGGATGCTGTGGGGCTGTCTTGGTTGACAAGACTCTGCAGCATCGCGTGGACATCGGGGGCGGTACCACTGGATTGGCAGACCGGGGTGGTGGTTCCTCTCTTTAAGAAGGGGAACCGGAGGGTGTGTTCCAACTATCGTGGGATCACACTCCTCAGCCTTCCCGGTAAGGTCTATTCAGGTGTACTGGAGAGGAGGCTACGCCGGATAGTCGAACCTCGGATTCAGGAGGAACAGTGTGGTTTTCGTCCTGGTCGTGGAACTGTGGACCAGCTCTATACTCTCGGCAGGGTCCTTGAGGGTGCATGGGAGTTTGCCCAACCAGTCTACATGTGCTTTGTGGACTTGGAGAAGGCATTCGACCGTGTCCCTCGGGAAGTCTTGTGGGGAGTGCTCAGAGAGTACGGGGTATCGGACTGTCTGATTGTGGCAGTCCGCTCCCTGTATGATCAGTGTCAGAGCTTGGTCCGCATTGCCGGTAGTAAGTCGGACACGTTTCCAGTGAGGGTTGGACTCCGCCAAGGCTGCCCTTTGTCACCGATTCTGTTCATAACTTTTATGGACAGAATTTCTAGGCGCAGTCAAGGCGTTGAGGGGATCTGGTTTGGTGGCTGCAGGATTAGGTCTCTGCTTTTTGCAGATGATGTGGTCCTGATGGCTTCATCTGGCCAGGATCTTCAGCTCTCACTAGATCGGTTCGCAGCTGAGTGTGAAGCGACTGGGATGAGAATCAGCACCTCCAAGTCCGAGTCCATGGTTCTCGCCCGGAAAAGGGTGGAGTGCCATCTCCGGGTTGGGGAGGAGATCTTGCCCCAAGTGGAGGAGTTCAAGTACCTCGGAGTCTTGTTCACGAGTGAGGGAAGAGTGGATCGTGAGATCGACAGGCGGATCGGTGCGGCGTCTTCAGTAATGCGGACGCTGTATCGATCCGTTGTGGTGAAGAAGGAGCTGAGCCGGAAGGCAAAGCTCTCAATTTACCGGTCGATCTACGTTCCCATCCTCACCTATGGTCATGAGCTTTGGGTTATGACCGAAAGGACAAGATCACGGGTACAAGCGGCCGAAATGAGTTTCCTCCGCCGGGTGGCAGGGCTCTCCCTTAGAGATAGGGTGAGAAGATTTGCCATCCGGGGGGAGCTCAAAGTAAAGCCGCTGCTCCTCCACATGGAGAGGAGCCAGATGAGGTGGTTTGGGCATCTGGTCAGGATGCCACCCGAACGCCTCCCTAGGGAGTTGTTTAGGGCACGTCCGACCGGTAGGAGGCCGCGGGGAAGACCCAGGACACGTTGGGAAGACTATGTCTCCCGGCTGGCCTGGGAATGCCTCGGGGTCCCACAGAAAGAGCTGGACGAAGTGGCTGGGGAGAGGGAAATCCGGGCTTCCCTGCTTGGGCTGCTGCCCCCGCGACCCGACCTCGGATAAGCGGAAGAAGATGGATGGATGGATGGATGGATGGATGTTTGTTTACTTAATACTAAAAGACAAGTTGTCTAGTATGTTCACTATTTTATTTAAGGTCTTAACTGCAATAATAAAGTTAAAGTAGCAATGATTGTCACACACACACTAGGTGTGGCAAAATTATTCTCTGCATTTGACCCATCACCCTTGATCACCCCCTGGGAGGTGAGGGGAGCAGTGGGCAGCAGCGGTGGTCGCGCCAGGGAATCATTATGTTTCATGTTTTCATGTCCATATATATATATTTATATATTTATATACACACACACAGAGTACAAGGTTCAAGGTTCAAGGTTCAAGGTTCAACTTTATTGTCCCCGCGGGGAAATTTGTCTTGGGCACAGTGCATCATTGCTTTCTTAACATACCCAAAAACAACAGAAGAAAAACACAAGCACAGACACAACCACAACCATACAACTAACATTTAAACATCAGAACATGGAGCTTGATAGACATAGGTGGCACTTTGATGTAGGCATAAAATCTACAGTATGGAGATAAAGATAAAGTACCAATGTGCATTGCACTAGAGCTCATGGATAAAGTGCTGTGTGCTAAAGTGCTTAGTTCTAAAGTGCTATGTGCTAAAGTGCTATGTGCTAAAAAAGTGCTAACCTATGTATTAAAATTCTATTGCACATTGTTGGTCAGCTTAATGGAGGCTGGGACAAATGATAATTTAAGGCGGTTAGATTTGCATAGTGGGACCCGGAGTCTTCTCCCTGATGGCAGGGTTCCATATTCAGGAAAGAGTGGGTGTTGTGAGTTGGAAATAATTTTCTTAGCTTTTTTCCTAACTGCCTGCTCATAGATGCTCTGTATAGGCTCATATTCTTTCCTCCCTACGATTTTCATTGCCGTTTTATGCATGCCGGCCAGTTTGCTTTTTAGCTTATCCCCTTAACTGCCAAGATACCTGTGGAGAAAGGGGCGTGGTAATGGGCGTGGTCACGAGGACATTATTTATTATATTTTAATGACATATTGTATTTTAATTTTTTTTTTTAAAGGCTCAAAAAATGTATACGTACAATTAAAAACAAATGTGTTATTATTATTATTATTAATACCTGTATATAGCTATAGTCATACAGGTTGTAAAAAAAGGAAAAAGAGATGCAATCAAACATCTAAAATATTATGAAAAAGTAACATAGATACAAGTGCACAATTACTAGAGTGTAGATAGGTAAGTCTATTTCTCCAATAGCAGATATTTGGGTGTGGCTTTGCCCTGTAAAGGTAATCAAGTAATATTATTATTCTGACCTTCAACCATTGTCGTCAGAGCTAATAAAACCAATAATGTCAAGATGGACTTTGGTGGCAATTATCTATCTAGTATATATGCTTCCAATTACTAAGCTTTAGACGCATTTGATGAGATATTTAATACTTCACTGAAATAGACACCTCATTAGCACCAAAGAGTGACTGAAGATAAAGAATGGTCCTACAACCATAAACCTAATCATCACCTGACAGGATTAAAAATATCATTTAGTCCAGGCCTGGGCAATTATTTTGACTGGGGGGGCCAAATAAAAAAAATAAAAAAATGTGTCTGGGGGTCAGTATACTGTATATATCTATGTATATACATATACACACATGTGTATGTATACACACACACTAGAGATGCGCGGATAGGCAATTATTTCATCCGCAACCGCATCAGAAAGTCGTCAACCATCCGTCATCCACCTGATGTAACATTTTATCAGAACCGCACCCGCCCGCACCCGCCCTTTGTTATATATCTAATATAGACGATGCAAGGCATTAGTGAGGTTATAAAGCTTTTGCCTGTTAAAGAAAGGAGACTGATCCAATGCAGCACAGACATTCGCGTGCCACGCTGTCACGGCCCAGACGCACACCAGTGCGCAATCATATGGGAGCCGCGCTGAGCGCACCTCCAAGCGCGTCTCGCTGCCGGCGACGGCCGGGTATGGGCCCGACGCTCCAGCGCCATCCATTTTCAGGGCTAGTTGATTCGGCAGGTGGGTTGTTACACACTCCTTAGCGGGTTCCGACTTCCATGGCCACCGTCCTAGCTGCTGTCTATATCAACCAGGGTGAGCCCCACCCCTTTCGTGAGCGCACTGCGCGCGGAGTGACCTCTGTTACGCGCCCCCGGCAACAGGGGTGGCGGGCAGGTAAGCTGCGCGGGCGGAGCGCGCGGAGTGACCCCTGTTACGAGCCCCCGGCCACGGGGGTGGCGGGCAGGTAAGCTGCTTACCTGCTGCGCGTGACGCCGGCCGCGGCGAAGGCGGACGAGACGGGGTGTCCGTGCAGTGGTGACCCTGGACGTGCGTCGGGCCCTTCTCGCGGATCGCCTCAGCTACGGCTCCCGCGGTGTGGCCCTCTCGGGGGAAGGGGCCTCGGTCCCGGACCCCGGCGAGGCGTCCCTTCTCCGCTCCGTAAAAGTGTCCATCTCTTTTTCTTTTTTTTTCTTCTGTTGTGGCATATGCTGCAGGTGCCTGCTCGTTTTTCGTATGTGGGTAACAACATTTAACTATGTATATATATTTCCCAATTGGTTTAACTGCCACCCGCCTGAATCTATTTAAAATCAATTTTTTTTTTTATTTCAACCGCCCGACCCGACCCGACCCGACCCGACCCGACCCGACCCGACCCGACCCGACCCGACCCGCGGATAAAATCTAATTTTTTTTAATTTCATCCGCCCGATCCGCGGATAATCCGCGGACTCCGCGGTTGTGCCCGCAAACCGCGCATCTCTAACACACACACACACACTCACACACACACACACACACACACACACACACACTTGTGTGAGGGGAAACCCCGGAACCTTCCTTCTGTCCCTGTTCAGCACTACTGCAGAGAGGGCATCAAACACACACACACACACACACACACACACACACACACACACACACACACACACACACACACACACACACACACATACATGTCTTGCCTACTTTGTGTGGACCCACGTTTGGTTAGTACAGGGGTCGGCAACCCAAAATGTTGAAAGAGCCATATTGGACCAAAAATACAAAAACAAATCTGTCTGGAGCCGCAACAAATTAAAAGCCATATTACATACAGATAGTGTGTCATGAGATATAAATTGAATTAAGAGGACTTAAAGGAAACTTAATGAGCTCAAATATAGCTACAAATGAGGCATAATGATGCAATATGTACATATAGCTAGCCTAAATAGCATGTTAGCATCAATTAGCTTGCAGTCATGCAGTGACCAAATATGTCTGATTAGCACTCCACACAAGTCAATAACATCAACAAAACTCACCTTTGTGCACAACCTTAAAAGTTTGGTGGACAAAATGAGACAGAAAAAGGAGTGGCAAAAAACACGTCCTAGAAAGTCGGGAGAAAGTTATACATGGGAACAAACTACGGTGAGTTCAAGGACCGCCAAAATTAGTAGGACAAAACGGCGCTCGCCAAATACTCGAATCAGTGAAGCATGTTTAATATAAACAGTGTGCTTTATAACAATTAGGGAGGTTTGTGTCATGTTTGTCCTCCTACAGAAACCATATTAAAACAAACAAAAAAAAAATGTCCCCTTATCTTTTTCCATTTTTCATACATTTTTGAAAAAGCGCCAGAGAGCCACTAGGGCGGCGCTAAAGAGCCGCATGCGACTCTAGAGCCGCGGGTTGCCGACCCCTGGGTTAGTACCGTATTTTCCGCACTATAAGGCGTACCTAAAAACCACAATTTTTCTCAAAAGCTGACAGTGCGCCTTATAACCCGGTGCGCTTTATTACGATTCATTTTCATAAAGTTTCGATCTCGCAACTTCGGTAAACAGCCGCCATCTTTTTTCCCGGTAGAACAGGAAGCGCTTCTTCTTCTACGCAAGCAACCGCCAAGGAAAGCACCCGCCCCCATAGAACAGGAAGCGCTTCTTCTTCTACTGTAAGCAACCACCCGCCCCCGGAAGAAGAAGAAAAAACGCGCGGATATCACCGTACGTTTCATTTCCTGTTTACATCTGTAAAGACCACAAAATGGCTCCTACTAAGCGATCCGGTTCATAAAAAGACGCAATCTCTCCATCCGCACACGGATTACTACCGTATTTCACAGCAACTGATATTCCTGTGAACCGCACTGTGGAACGGGAGCACGTACGGTGAATATTCGCACCACAGGGAATGAGAAGTCATCCTTCACTGTGGTTCTAGCTTGCCATGCTAATGGCCAGAAACTTCCACCCATGGTGATATTCAAAAGGAAGACCTTGCCAAAAGAGACCTTTCCAGCCGGCGTCATCATAAAAGCTAACTCGAAGGGATGGATGGATGAAGAAAAGATGAGCGAGTGGTTAAGGGAAGTTTACGCGAAGAGGCCGGGTGGCTTTTTTCACACAGCTCCGAAGGCGAACACACCTTCACTAAGACGGGCAGACAGCGCCGGACGACATACGCCAACATTTGCCAGTGGATCGTAAATGCCTGGGCAGATATTTCGGTCACAACTGTGGTCCGAGCTTTCCGGAAGGCAGGATTCACAGAACTGCTGGACAACAGTGACACTGACTCCGGTGACTTCGACGAGACGGAACCGGCCATTTTGGATCCCGTATTCGCCCAACTTTTCAATTCAGACACCGAAGACGAAGAATTCGAAGGATTTACGAATGAAGAATAACTTCAGAAGGTGAGCGCTATGTTTATTTTGTGTGTTGTGACATTAACGTTCGAGCAACATTATGTTGCTATTGTTCTACACCATTTTGAATTTTACTATGTTTGTGATTGCACATTTGCGTACATTTTGGGACAGAGTTGTTAGAACGCTGGTTTTCAATATATTATTAAAGTTTGACTGAACTATCTGACTGTTTTTTTGACATTCCCTTTAGCGCAGCGTAGGCGCGGCTTATAGTCCGGGGCGGCTTATTGGTGGACAAAGTTATGAAATATGTAATTCATTGAAGGTGCGGCTAATAATCCGGTGCGCCTTATAGTGCGGAAAATACGGTAGGTTGTGAGGGCCCCTCTTTCCACTATAGCTAGAATGATGAAAAAAAAAATATCTACCACTAGATGGGAGTAGAGAGTTGCAACCTCACTTCAGAATGCAAAACACACAAAGTAAAACAAATATTTTACTTCTGTAGTTGTGAGGACCAGGCAAATGTCCTCACAAGTCAAAAGGTCCTCACAGAAAGGGTGATTTGTCAAGTGTATGTCCACACAAGGATGGTGAGACAAGTACACACACACACACACACACCAGCTTTGGGAAGTTGGTGACATCATTGGTGTAGTGGATGCGCTGTGTCATCACACACACTTATGTGCAACATCCTGTACAAGCAGCATTCATATTTACACATTTTTAAGACAATTGCATGTCTCTTGAAGTGACGGCAACATAAACGTAGCAGCGGAACAATCAAGATGCTGGCAGGCAGACACACGTGATCAATAGCTATTGATTCTCTATCTTTGGCAGCGTTTCATGTTGGTCATAAAAATGTCCACACCCGCAGAGATTGAGACAAATGGTGCACGCTCCCCTACAAAATAAGAGCGCGTACACACCCTTGACTCTGAATGCAATCCAACAATAGAGTTGTTCCGCGCATATTAATTGCACTGTTATAGAGAAGTCATTGCACGTCAACTCACCTCTGTAGCACATGGTCAGCCACAGCAGCTGCAGCACTTGACCCCCAAACTCACACACGTCCAATCCCAGCATGCTGCCTGCCTCGCAACGTGACAACCCGGGGCGGGGGAAGAACTGGAAGAAGCCGGCAACCTCCACAGGTACCAGAAGAAGAAAAGAAAAGTCGAGCGCAAAGAGGAGAGCGTCCACTGAAAGTCTCGGGCGGGGGGAAAAGAAGGAGGTCAGACACGCATTTTGTCCTCCGAGGAGTGGAATCGAAGAAGGGGGGGGGGACACGGTCAAGGGAAGGGCTGGCGAGGCGCAGGCGAGGAGGGTATCCTTGGGTGTGGATGTGAGCGAGCGAGAGGAAAAGAGAGAGAATGGGGGAGGAGGGAGAGGCAGCTTTGCACTTCTTCCTGCTGCTTCTTTGCTGGTGTGGCGAAAAGCTAAATAACTGCACCCAAAATTGAGAATATCTTTGTGTAATGACAGTGTGTGTGTGTGTGTGTGTGTGATGCTCAGACTCTGCCTATCGATCTGTAGCGGCGCACCCACCTCCCACCCCCATCCTTCACAGTGGTTCTGTCATGAGCCCAGAGACTGCAATGAGCTCATCCTTTAACCCTCCCTCTTTACACCTCATTCCCTCTCCCTTCCCTCCCCCGTGTCGGTGCCCTCTCCCTCCGTCTACCCATTTGTCAACCTATCATCTCGGTGGCCACACCCTGGCAACAACTCCGGACTCCCTGGGAATCTCTCAAACAATGGCAGCGTAGAAAAAGAAGAAGAAGAAGAAGAGTGTCTCACTTGACAGGCAGAGATCTTCTCCAGTCCCTTGTTGGACCGTCGTGCTTCACTGCTTTGTCCCTTCAGCATCCTCTGAAAGAAGAGAACAATACAGGTAAAAGCCAGTAAATTAGAATATTTTGAAAAACTTGATTTATTTCAGTAATTGCGTTCAAAAGGTGTAACTTGTACATTATATTCCGTATTTTCCGCACTATAAGGCGCACCGGATTATTAGCCGCACCTTCAATGAATGGCATATTTCATAACTTTGTCCACCAATAAGCCGCCCCGGACTATAAGCCGCGCCTACGCTGCGCTAAAGGGAATGTCAAAAAAACAGTCAGATAGGTCAGTCAAACTTTAATAATATATTAAAAACCAGCGTTCTAGCAACTCTGTTCACTCCCAAAATGTACGCAAATGTGCAATCACAAACATAGTAAAATTCAAAATAGTGCAGAGCAATAGCAACATAATGTTGCTCGAACGTTAATGTCACAACACACAAAATAAACATAGCGCTCACTTTCTGAAGTTATTCTTCATTCGTAAATCCTTCGTCTTCGGTGTCCGAAGTGAAAAGTTGGGCAAATTTACGATCCACTGGCAGATGTTGGCGTCGTCTGGCGCTGCCTCCTCGTCTTAGTGAAGGTGTGTTCGCCTTCTGTCATCCATTGTTCCCACGCAGTTAGCAGTCTAGCTTCGAATGCCCTGTTGACACCAATATCTAGCGGCTGGAGGTCTTTTGTCAATCCACCCGGAATGACGGCGAGTATTGAATTAAGCGCGTAAGCGTGTCTCTCAATGTGCTGTTATGAGCTAGCAAATATAACAACTACACTACCCAGCATGCAACGATAGTTACGAGCATGCGCGGTAGCCCTGAGAAGCGTTGTATGCTGGCAGTTAGAATGTGGTTATGAGCACGCTGTGAGTAAACGTTGAGAACTCAGTTAACACGCCTCGTCTGCATTATTTATAATTAGACAGACAACACACTTAATAGGAGCCATTTTGGGGTCTTTACATAAACACACAAATGGAAATGAAACGTCACATATCCCAGCATGCACCGCGCGCTTCTTCTACGGGGAAAAAAGATGGCGGCTGTTTACCGTAGTTGCGAGACCTAAACTTTATGAAAATGAATCTTAATATTAATCCATATATAAAGCGCACCGGGTTATAAGGCGCACTGTCAGCTTTTGAGTAAATTTGTGGTTTTTAGGTGCGCCTTATAGTGCGGAAAATACGGTATTCATTGCACACAGACTGATGCATTCAAATGTTTATTTCATTTAATTTTGACTAAGGCTGAAACGACGCGTCGACGTAGTCGACGTCATCGGTTACGTAAATACGTCGACGCCGTTTTTGTGCGTCGGCGCGTCGCATATTTACGTCACACTACTGTCATGGCGGAGCGCAAAGCAGACGATGCGAGCGAGGGGAAAAAAGCACGCCAAAAGTCGTCAAAAGTGTCGGAGTATTTCAATAAACGGCCTAATAATGTTGTTGTATGCACACTGTGTCGAGCGGAAATGGCCTATCATAGCAGCACAACGGCTATGAACGAACATTTGAAAAGAAAACCCCCGACAGCGTTCTTGCCATCACCAAGTAAATCGTCCGCGTGCGTATACGTTGTCATTATTACACAAAAACATGAATGTGTCATTTGTATCTGCGTTGTAAATTCATAAACTAAAGCACCGTTTCGCTCTGAGAGGCGCGTTTGGCGTGCCTGTTCAGTGTTTACAAAGACGCGCTCCTCTTTAACGCTGTGGAGAGGCGGCGGCGGCGAGCGAGCGGCGAGGCGGGGCGCGCCGGGAGCGACGCCGCAATCGTGCCCAGGTGCGCGATCCGAGCGAGCGAGGAAGAGGAGCCGAAAAGCGAGGAGAGAAAAGAGTTGGAAGAGAAAAGACTTTGTGTAAAATTAAAAGATTGTAAACCTGGCAAAGCCGTCTGGCGTTCAGTCTGTCGGTCCTGAAAGAACCCCACGGCACAAGACGTGTCACAAACGCTAACGTTAATTAGTTGTGCAAATACCTTTTACAACATTAACAGTTACATATACTATGTACAAACCAACAATTAACTTTCACTTTAATCATACTATCATTGTTGTGTTATTAAGCAAAAATAAGCAATACTTTTACTTTTGTTGAAATGTTTACACTGTACACTTTTTTGTATTGGATGTTTAGCTTTATTTTTGCACATTTTAGCAAATAAGCAATACTTTTACTTTTGTTGAAATGTTTACACAGAATATTTCCGTTTTGCACTTTTTTGTATTGGATGTTTATCTTTATTTTTGCACATTTTAAAGCAAAATAAGCAATACTTTTACTTTTTAAATGCTTATACTATTCCAGAATATTAAGATTTGCACTGGATGTTTACTTTTATATTTACACATTAAAAAGCAAATAAGCTACTTTTAATTTTGTTAAATGTTAAAAGTTTTAAATTTACATTGTTACAGAATATTTTGTCATGTTGTTGTCAATGTTGACTAAGTGGCCATACTTTTTTTTTTGTAAATAAAAGCCATGCCTTTTGAAAAAACTGGCCTACATTTATTTTTTCCTCTTCATTTTAAATAAAAAAAATAATCGGTAAAAGGAAAAATAATCTATAGATTAATCGAAAAAATAATCTATAGATTAACCGATTAATCGAAAAAAATAATCTATAGATTAATCGATAGAAAAATAATCGTTAGCTGCAGCCCTAATTTTGATGATTTGAAGTGGCAACAAATGAAAATCCAAAATTCCGTGTGTCACAAAATTAGAATATTACTTAAGGCTAATACAAAAAAGGGATTTTTTAGAAATGTTGGCCAACTGAAAAGTATGAAAATGAAAAATATGAGCATGTACAATACTCAATACTTGGTTGGAGCTCCTTTTGCCTCAATTACTGCGTTAATGCGGCGTGGCATGGAGTCGATGAGTTTCTGGCACTGCTCAGGTGTTATGAGAGCCCAGGTTGCTCTGATAGTGGCCTTCAACTCTTCTGCGTTTTTGGGTCTGGCATTCTGCATCTTCCTTTTCACAATACCCCACAGATTTTCTATGGGGCTAAGGTCAGGGGAGTTGGCGGGCCAATTTAGAACAGAAATACCATGGTCCGTAAACCAGGCACGGGTAGATTTTGCGCTGTGTGCAGGCGCCAAGTCCTGTTGGAACTTGAAATCTCCATCTCCATAGAGCAGGTCAGCAGCAGGAAGCATGAAGTGCTCTAAAACTTGCTGGTAGACGGCTGCGTTGACCCTGGATCTCAGGAAACAGAGTGGACCGACACCAGCAGATGACATGGCACCCCAAACCATCACTGATGGTGGAAACTTTACACTAGACTTCAGGCAACGTGGATCCTGTGCCTCTCCTGTCTTCCTCCAGACTCTGGGACCTCGATTTCCAAAGGAAATGCAAAATTTGCATGGTTGGGTGATGGTATGGTATTTCTGTTCTAAATTGGCCCGCCAACTCCCCTGACCTTAGCCCCATAGAAAATCTGTGGGGTATTGTGAAAAGGAAGATGCAGAATGCCAGACCCAAAAACGCAGAAGAGTTGAAGGCCACTATCAGAGCAACCTGGGCTCTCATAACACCTGAGCAGTGCCAGAAACTCATCGACTCCATGCCACGCCGCATTAACGCAGTAATTGAGGCAGAAGGAGCTCCAACCAAGTATTGAGTATTGTACATGCTCATATTTTTCATTTTCATACTTTTCAGTTGGCCAACATTTCTAAAAATCCCTTTTTTGTATTAGCCTTAAGTAATATTCTAATTTTGTGACACACGGAATTTTGGATTTTCATTTGTTGCCACTTCAAATCATCAAAATTAAATGAAATAAACATTTGAATGCATCAGTCTGTGTGCAATGAATAAATATAATGTACAAGTTACACCTTTTGAATGCAATTACTGAAATAAATCAAGTTTTTCAAAATATTCTAATTTACTGGCTTTTACCTGTATTCATTTATTTTCTCACCATTCTCCCCACATTTAAAGCCCAGAAATAGAAACCACTCTAGACACTGTCGGAGGCAGATATTTACATATATCTGAATTTAAGTTGTACTTCTTCCATTTCTTTGTCATATTTGAAAACAGCTCGTGTTTTCCATTTCTTCTCTTGATGCTCTGTCAGCAAGTATACTGTGTGTGTTAACCTTGAGTTCTTTGGAATGTGTTTTGACTAGCATTTGTTTTGTCTACAGAGATGGGACGAGAGAGAGGGTGGTGGGATCGGGAGGACAGACCATTTTGGGAGGCGCAATAGAATGTTCTAGGGTTAGACTGGTCTCAATCAATGTATATTGGCAAAGCTTTGAGAATATACAACAAAATACCTATTCTGTCTCTGGTGGTTTTTCAACTCAGCTTTAAGTGTCGGAAAGAACTTGGGAGCGAATTGTGACTTGAATTCCCTGGGAGGAACAACTGGTCCAAAACGCAACAACACCATTTAGTTTCTCTTGCTTCACTATACAAACGTTACGACCCCGTTCAATGTTTATCAATCAAAGTTGACTTATACTGTATAGCCCTAAATCAGGAGTGTCTCAAAGGGCTGCACAAGCCACAACCACATCCTGGGCTCAAATCCCTACATCATTGCAAGGAAAAACTCAACCCAATGGGATGACAATGACAAACCTTGGAGGGGACCGCAGATGTGGGGACCCCCCCTGGGCGACCAGTGCAATGGACGTCGAGTGGATCTAGTTAATAGTGTCAGAGTCCAGTCCATAGTGGATCTAACATAATAGTGTGAGAGTCCAGTCCAATAGTGGATCTAACATAATAGTGTGAGAGTCCAGGCCATAGTGGATCTAACATAATAGTGTGAGTCCAGTCCATAGTGGATCTAACATAATAGTGAGAGTACAGTCCATATTGGATCTAACATAATAGTGTGAGAGTCCAGTCCATAGTGGATCTAGCATAATAGTGTGAGTCCAGTCCATAGTGGATCTAACATAATAGTGTGAGTCCAGTCCATAGTGGATCTAGCATAATATTGTGGGAGTCCAGTCCATAGTGGATCTAACATAATAGTGTGAGAGTCCAGTCCATAGTGGATCTAACATAATAGTGAGAGTCCAGTCCATAGTTGATCTAACATAATAGTGAGAGTCCAGTCCATAGTGGATCTAACATAATAGTGAGAGTCCAGTCCATAGTGGATCTAACATAATAGTGAGAGTCCAGTCCATATTGGATCTAACATAATATTGTGAGAGTCCAGTCCATAGTGGATCTAACATAATAGTGTGAGAGTCCAGTCCATAGTGGATCTAACATAATAGTGTGAGAGTCCAGTCCATAGTGGATCTAACATAATAGTGTGAGAGTCCAGTCGATAGTGGATCTAACATAATATTGTGAGAGTCCAGTCCATAGTGGATCTAACATAATATTGTGAGAGTCCAGTCCATAGTGGATCTAACATAATAGTGAGAGTCCAGTCCATAGTGGATCTAACATAATAGTGAGAGTCCAGTCCATAGTGGATCTAACATAATAGTGTGAGTCCAGTCCATAGTGGATCTAGCATAATATTGTGGGAGTCCAGTCCATAGTGGATCTAACATAATAGTGAGAGTCCAGTCCATATTGGATCTAACATAATATTGTGAGAGTCCAGTCCATAGTGGATCTAACATAATATTGTGAGAGAGTCCAGTCCATAGTGGATCGAACATAATAGTGAGAGTCCAGTCCATAGTGGATCTAACATAATAGTGTGAGAGTCCAGTCCATAGTGAATCTAACATAATATTGTGAGAATCCAGTCCATAGTGGATCTAACATAATAGTGAGAGAGTCCAGTCCATAGTGGATCTAACATAATAGTGTGAGAGTCCAGTCCATAGTGGATCTAACATAATAGTGAGAGTCCAGTCCATAGTGGATCTAACATACTAGTGAGAGTCCAGTCCATAGTGGATCTAACATAATAGTGAGAGTCCAGTCCATAGTGGATCTAACATAATAGTGAGAGTCCAGTCCATAGTGGATCCAGCATAATATTGTGAAAGTCCAGTCAATAGTGGATCTAACATAATAGTGTGAGAGTCCAGTCCATAGTGGATCTAACATAATAGTGTGAGAGTCCAGTCCATAGTGGATCTAACATAATAGTGTGAGAGTCCAGTCCATAGTGGATCTAACATAATAGTGAGAGTCCAGTCCATAGTGGATCTAACATAATAGTGTGAGAGTCCAGTCCATAGTGGATCTAACATAATAGTGTGAGAGTCCAGTCCATAGTGGATCTAACATAATAGTGGGAGTCCAGTCCATAGTGGATCTAACATAATAGTGTGAGAGTCCAGTCCATAGTGGATTGAACATAATAGTGAGAGTCCAGTCCATAGTGGATCTAACATAATAGTGTGAGAGTCCAGTCCATAGTGGATCTAACATAATAGTGTGAGAGTCCAGTCCATAGTGGATCTAACATAATAGTGAGAGTCCAGTCCATAGTGGATCCAACATAATAGTGTGAGTCCAGTCTATAGTGGATCTAGCATAATATTGTGGGAGTCCAGTCCATAGTGGATCTAACATAATAGTGTGAGAGTCCAGTCCATAGTGGATCTAACATAACAGTGTGAGAGTCCAGTCCATAGTGGATCTAACATAATATTGTGGGAGTCCAGTCCATAGTGGATCTAACATAATAGTGTGAGAGTACAGTCCATAGTGGATCTAACATAATAGTGTGAGAGTCCAGTCCATAGTGGATCTAACATAAAAGTGTGAGAGTCCAGTCCATAGTGGATCTAACATAATAGTGTGAGAGTCCAGTCCATAGTGGATCTAACATAATAGTGAGAGTCCAGTCCATAGTGGATCTAACATAATAGTGAGAGTCCAGTCCATAGTGGATCTAACATAATAGTGTGAGAGTCCAGTCCATAGTGGATCTAGCATAATAGTGAGAGTCCAGTCCATAGTGGATTTAACATAATAGTGTGAGAGTCCAGTCCATAGTGGATCTAACATAATAGTGTGAGAGTCCAGTCCATAGTGGATCTAACATAATAGTGTGAGAGTCCAGTCCATAGTGGATCTAACATAATAGTGTGAGAGTCCAGTCCATAGTGGATCTAACATAATAGTGTGAGAGTCCAGTCCATAGTGGATCTAACATAATAGTGTGAGAGTCCAGTCCATAGTGGATCTAACATAATAGTGAGAGTCCAGTCCATAGTGGATCTAACATAATATTGTGAAAGTCCAGTCCATAGTGGATCTAGCATAATATTGTGAGAGTCCAGTCCATAGTGGATCTAACATAATATTGTGAGAGTCCAGTCCGTAGTGGATCTAACATAATAATGTGAGTCCAGTCCATAGTGGATCTAGCATAATATTGTGGGAGTCCAGTCCATAGTGGATCTAACATAATAGTGAGAGTCCAGTCCATAGTGGATCTAACATAATAGTGAGAGAGTCCAGTCCATAGTGGATCTAACATAATAGTGAGAGTCCAGTCCATAGTGGATCTAACATAATAGTGAGAGTCCAGTCCATAGTGGATCTAACATAATAGTGAGAGTCCAGTCCATAGTGGATCTAACATAATAGTGTGAGAGTCCAGTCCATAGTGGATCTAACATAATAGTGTGAGAGTCCAGTCCATAGTGGATCTAACATAATAGTGAGAGTCCAGTCCATATTGGATCTAACATAATATTGTGAGAGTCCAGTCCATAGTGGATCTAACATAATAGTGTGAGAGTCCAGTCCATAGTGGATCTAACATAATAGTGTGAGAGTCCAGTCCATAGTGGATCTAACATAATAGTGTGAGAGTCCAGTCGATAGTGGATCTAACATAATATTGTGAGAGTCCAGTCCATAGTGGATCTAACATAATATTGTGAGAGTCCAGTCCATAGTGGATCTAACATAATAGTGAGAGTCCAGTCCATAGTGGATCTAACATAATAGTGAGAGTCCAGTCCATAGTGGATCTAACATAATAGTGTGAGTCCAGTCCATAGTGGATCTAGCATAATATTGTGGGAGTCCAGTCCATAGTGGATCTAACATAATAGTGAGAGTCCAGTCCATATTGGATCTAACATAATATTGTGAGAGTCCAGTCCATAGTGGATCTAACATAATATTGTGAGAGAGTCCAGTCCATAGTGGATCGAACATAATAGTGAGAGTCCAGTCCATAGTGGATCTAACATAATAGTGTGAGAGTCCAGTCCATAGTGAATCTAACATAATATTGTGAGAATCCAGTCCATAGTGGATCTAACATAATAGTGAGAGAGTCCAGTCCATAGTGGATCTAACATAATAGTGTGAGAGTCCAGTCCATAGTGGATCTAACATAATAGTGAGAGTCCAGTCCATAGTGGATCTAACATACTAGTGAGAGTCCAGTCCATAGTGGATCTAACATAATAGTGAGAGTCCAGTCCATAGTGGATCTAACATAATAGTGAGAGTCCAGTCCATAGTGGATCCAGCATAATAGTGTGAAAGTCCAGTCCATAGTGGATCTAACATAATAGTGTGAGAGTCCAGTCCATAGTGGATCTAACATAATAGTGTGAGAGTCCAGTCCATAGTGGATCTAACATAATAGTGTGAGAGTCCAGTCCATAGTGGATCTAACATAATAGTGAGAGTCCAGTCCATAGTGGATCTAACATAATAGTGTGAGAGTCCAGTCCATAGTGGATCTAACATAATAGTGTGAGAGTCCAGTCCATAGTGGATCTAACATAATAGTGGGAGTCCAGTCCATAGTGGATCTAACATAATAGTGTGAGAGTCCAGTCCATAGTGGATTGAACATAATAGTGAGAGTCCAGTCCATAGTGGATCTAACATAATAGTGTGAGAGTCCAGTCCATAGTGGATCTAACATAATAGTGTGAGAGTCCAGTCCATAGTGGATCTAACATAATAGTGAGAGTCCAGTCCATAGTGGATCCAACATAATAGTGTGAGTCCAGTCTATAGTGGATCTAGCATAATATTGTGGGAGTCCAGTCCATAGTGGATCTAACATAATAGTGTGAGAGTCCAGTCCATAGTGGATCTAACATAACAGTGTGAGAGTCCAGTCCATAGTGGATCTAACATAATATTGTGGGAGTCCAGTCCATAGTGGATCTAACATAATAGTGTGAGAGTACAGTCCATAGTGGATCTAACATAATAGTGTGAGAGTCCAGTCCATAGTGGATCTAACATAAAAGTGTGAGAGTCCAGTCCATAGTGGATCTAACATAATAGTGTGAGAGTCCAGTCCATAGTGGATCTAACATAATAGTGAGAGTCCAGTCCATAGTGGATCTAACATAATAGTGAGAGTCCAGTCCATAGTGGATCTAACATAATAGTGTGAGAGTCCAGTCCATAGTGGATCTAGCATAATAGTGAGAGTCCAGTCCATAGTGGATTTAACATAATAGTGTGAGAGTCCAGTCCATAGTGGATCTAACATAATAGTGTGAGAGTCCAGTCCATAGTGGATCTAACATAATAGTGTGAGAGTCCAGTCCATAGTGGATCTAACATAATAGTGTGAGAGTCCAGTCCATAGTGGATCTAACATAATAGTGTGAGAGTCCAGTCCATAGTGGATCTAACATAATAGTGTGAGAGTCCAGTCCATAGTGGATCTAACATAATAGTGAGAGTCCAGTCCATAGTGGATCTAACATAATATTGTGAAAGTCCAGTCCATAGTGGATCTAGCATAATATTGTGAGAGTCCAGTCCATAGTGGATCTAACATAATATTGTGAGAGTCCAGTCCGTAGTGGATCTAACATAATAATGTGAGTCCAGTCCATAGTGGATCTAGCATAATATTGTGGGAGTCCAGTCCATAGTGGATCTAACATAATAGTGAGAGTCCAGTCCATAGTGGATCTAACATAATAGTGAGAGAGTCCAGTCCATAGTGGATCTAACATAATAGTGAGAGTCCAGTCCATAGTGGATCTAACATAATAGTGAGAGTCCAGTCCATAGTGGATCTAACATAATAGTGAGAGTCCAGTCCATAGTGGATCTAACATAATAGTGTGAGAGTCCAGTCCATAGTGGATCTAACATAATAGTGTGAGAGTCCAGTCCATAGTGGATCTAACATAATAGTGTGAGAGTCCAGTCCATAGTGGATCTAACATAATAGTGAGAGTCCAGTCCATAGTGGATCTAACATAATATTGTGAAAGTCCAGTCCATAGTGGATCTAGCATAATATTGTGAGAGTCCAGTCCATAGTGGATCTAACATAATATTGTGAGAGTCCAGTCCGTAGTGGATCTAACATAATAATGTGAGTCCAGTCCATAGTGGATCTAGCATAATATTGTGGGAGTCCAGTCCATAGTGGATCTAACATAATAGTGAGAGTCCAGTCCATAGTGGATCTAACATAATAGTGAGAGAGTCCAGTCCATAGTGGATCTAACATAATAGTGAGAGTCCAGTCCATAGTGGATCTAACATAATAGTGAGAGTCCAGTCCATAGTGGATTTAACATAATATTGTGGGAGTCCGGTCCATAGTGGATGTAACATAATATTGTGGGAGTCCAGTCCATGGTGGATCTAACATAATAGCGAGAGTCCAGTCCATAGTGGATCTAACATAATAGTGTGAGAGTCCAGTCCATAGTGGATCTAACATAATAGTGTGAGTCCAGTCCATAGTGGGGAGTTCTCTTTCTTCTGTAGCAGTGTAAACTTTCTCCTTTGTAATATGATGATATTTGAGTACTTAAATAAATATTTTAAAAGATCTTCGTTTTTTCTGGACATTAATTTATTAAATAGGAAAACTTCCAAAATATAGTCCAGTTCCTAGAACCAGAACAACTAATGTGTATCATCACACAGGTTCATCTTGACGAAGGCGGCCCAGGTTGCATTTTTCAACCAAATCCACTTCAAAACCAGATTGGTAGATCCATCCATCCATTTTCTACCGCTTGTCCCTTTAGGTATTCATTAAAAATAGAAGAAAAGGGGGAAGTCTGAGCAAAAATAGACCTAGATCTGACTCTATACACCAGAGGTGGGACCAAGTCATTGTTTTGCAAGTCACAAGTAAGTCTCAAGTCTTTGCCCTCAAGTCCGAGTCAAGTCCCGAGTCAAGACAGGCAAGCCCCGAGTCAAGTCCAAAGTCAAGACTGGAAAGTCTCAAGTCAAGTCCTAAGTCCTGCATTTTGAGTTTCGAGTCCTTTCAAGTCCTTTTAACCACAGACTAATATATTAACACAGATTGTGTATGCTTTTCAAACGCTGTATTTATTTATTAAAACAAGTGCATTTTAAATTGCAGGAAAGAAAATTGTGCTGACATTGCACTTTATAATAGCACTATTAACCAGTCATTTTAAACATGAACTCATTCCTTTACAGAACAAACACATTGAAAAATAAAGTGCAAATGTACTTATTTGTACAAAAGTGTTAACATTGAAAAAACATGACATATACGTGAACATAACAAAAAAGTTGTACTTTTTATATGTCAGGGCCCTATGCTGCATTGCATCTGCAAAAGACCAAATTAGCCAAGAGTCTGTCAGTCATTTGTGCACGATGGGGGCGTAGTATGATGCCACCATGGCTGAAAACTCGCTCCACTGGAGCACTGGAGGCAGGCACTGCCAAGAGTCTTCATGTTCAATGCCCAGAACAAAAGGGGGGAGAGAGTTGTTTTGGGTTGGTGCACTACTTGTAAGTGTATCTTGTGTTTTTTATGTTGATTTAATTAAAAAAAAGAAAAGAAAAAAAAATTATTTCTTGTGCGGCCCGATACCAATCGATCCACGGACCAGTACCGGGCCGCGGCCCGGTGGTTGGGGACCACTGAGGTAAAAAAACAACAGTATGTCAGAAAGCTAGCTAAAACGGTACACATATTCATAATATAGTATACATTTTAACTGACCTTTATTTTACTATTTTTGTCTTTTTTTAGGTGGCTAAAATACGCGGTGCTGCTGACCGCCGTCTAACGTTACGTGTGATATATTGACTAACGTAACCCTGCTTAAAAAAAATCACTGAACAAAAAGTATGAATAAGGTAGTGAACTGCAACAGATTCCCGTGTTTGCAATAACGTTATAACGTTAGCAGTGAGTTTACAGCCTCACTGATTTAACTACACAGCAAATAAAAGTCACGTTACTTAGCCAATAAACGTTATCTTACATTCAAAACTTACCCTTCTTTGTGCAACTTCAAATGCCGGACGAAGTTGGAAGTTGTTGCCTCTCCATCAGTCATTTTCGAACCGCATGTGTTGCATACTGCAAACCGTTTTGTGTTCACCACCTCGTAATTTTTATACCCAAACGAAATTATTTTAGGCATCATTTTTTGTTCACTGGCGTGTGGTTTGGACATGTCTTCTTCGTTGGTTGTCCTGCAATTTGATTGGATGAATGCTGTGTGATGAAAACAAAGTAGATGTAATTTGATTGGCTGTTGTACTGAGAGCACACCAGCTGACACACGCAACGCTGATAGACAAGTACACAATGAAAAATACGGAGCGCTCCCGAATAACTTTTTCATCTTTGGGTTTTGGGGAAAGTAGCAAGTCATGTCAAGTCATGTCAATTCAAAAGGCTCAAGTCCAAGTGAAGTCACAAGTCATTGATGTTAAAGTCGAAGTCGAGTTGCAAGTCTTTTTACATTTTGTCAAGTCGAGTCTAAAGTCATCAAATTCATGACTCGAGTCTGACTCGAGTCCAAGTCATGTGACTCGAGTCCACACCTCTGCTATACACTCATTGGAATGCTCGGTAAGACCACAGTTGAGAAATATGTCCCTTAAAAGCTCCGTGTGCTCGGCCAATATCTTCAAATGGTTAACGATAATAAAACATGAATGTGATATAACAGCCTTTCTCTATCAATTGACGTGTCGCTGCAGCAGTGAGTCAGTCTCCCTCCTGTCTGTCTTAGAGCAAGCAGAGCGTCAAGCTATTATACTCCTATTGCTTTATGAAAATATCAATCAGAGGCAGCAGTGGTCCCAAGTGGGGGGCCCGTCTATAAAAACGTGGGCCTGAACTGAGCAGTCTGGGCGGTGTCAT
The DNA here is from genome assembly GCF_033978685.3 of Nerophis lumbriciformis. Lineage (NCBI taxonomy): Eukaryota > Metazoa > Chordata > Actinopteri > Syngnathiformes > Syngnathidae > Nerophis > Nerophis lumbriciformis. The sequence continues at coordinate 41,368,228 of NC_084571.2, read as the reverse complement.
AAAGAGCGTGTCAGTGTGAAAAAAAAAAAAAAAAAAAAAAAAGGACCCCGGGGCTTAGATGTGCATTATCTCTATTTTGTTCGTCAAATAGGACAAAGCTGTTAAAGTAGCAACACACGCCAACGCTGGTAAGTAGACAATAAAGTGAGACAGACAGGTAAAAAAGTTGATCTGTGAGAGGGGCTTCATGCTGTAGACCAGTGGTGCCCAACCACCAGTCCGCATTTGCTACCGGGCCGCACAGAAACATTCATCGATTTATAAACTAACACATTTTCTCCAACTTAACTTTTGTCCGTCCCACTAACAGTGTTGGGACTAACGCCTTACAAAGTAACGCGTTACTGTAACGCCGTTAGTTTCGGCGGTAACTAGTAATCTAACGCGTTATTTTTTATATTCAGTAACTCAGTTACCGTTACTACATGATGCGTTACTGCGTTATTTTACGTTACTTTTGATGTAGTATCGGCTAGAAACAGAAGCGCTGCGGTGTCGTTCTTCTGAATCTTCCTCTGTCACAAGCCGGAGAGAAGAAAAGAGGCGCGGTCTATGTGTGTGTGTGTGTGTGGAGGGGAGGCACACACGTGATCCGCGGTTTGATATATGAAACAAAAAAAAAAGTTGTTGTCACGTTCAGTCCACACACAGCGTGGTCATGGCGAGCGGAGTAACGGAGGAGCTTGAACGCCCCCGCCATTGAATCGATGTGTTTATAAGTGCAGACTCGGTTGTGCAAAACGAGGGTTTTAAACACATGCTGAACGTGCTTGAACCACGTTACGACATCCCGTCGCGCACCCACTTCAGCAATAAGATTGTGCGAGATCTTTATGAGCAGGAGAAGAAAAAAGTTGTGGATGAACTATCCCGAGCATCATCTGTTGCGCTCATGACAGACGGGTGGACGTCCAGCGGAACTATAAGCGCTCACTTCATCACAGCAGACTGGGAGATGAGAAGACACGCCCCCTCTACGAGAGTCACCTTGCGCAGGTACTGACACAAGCAGTGGAGGAATGGAAGATAAAGATATCCCAGTCACACGTGATAATGCCAAAAATCAAATAATTACAGAGAATGAGGCAGGACTGGGACCACAGATAGGTGCTTTGCACATGTAGTGAATTTGGCATCACATCTCAGTCAATAGGATGGAGCGACTCTTTGGGAGGATCAGGAAGGAGGTTTCCTACTTCCACCCAAGCACAACAGCTGCTCATGTGCTTAAGACAAAGCAAGAAATGCTAAAGCTGCCTGCTCATACATGATGTCCCAACGAGGTGGAACTCCACTTATGATATGTTGGAGCAGCAGGCAGCTATATACTCTGCATTGACCCACAACACCCTGAAGACAAATGTCACCCTGTCTGATGATGATGTGAGAGTGGCAGGTGAGGTCCTCCAGGTGCTTAAAAGTGTTCCTGAAACGACGTGGTCGCATAGTGATGCGGGTGTGGTTCTCCCAAGGATGCAGATGGCTTCGGACACAGCTTGCAGGTAGGAAAATGATTTATTTTAAATATAAATCATATGATGAATAAACAAAAGACATGCATGTAGCACAAAAGGCAAAACAAAAGGACTAGCGTGGGAGCTAGCAGGAAAAAAATAGCATAGCATGAAATCTAAGTAGTCGTTAACAGTTGTATGGGAACAAACTAGGAAGCCAGACCGAGTGAGGCCAGGGCAAAGACTAAATAGCCCTCTGATTAGCGCCCGGGCAACAGGTGCGCGTCCCGAACACTAACCAGAGGCAGGTGAATGTAATCAGTTGACATGGCAACTGAACACAAACAAAATCAAGGTGCTGAAAACATGTGACTCAAACATAAACAAACTATGATCCGGGCAGCGGATCGTAACAGTTCCATCTCTACTGAGCACTGAAACTTCACCATCTGTGTCAATGATCCTGCCACTGAAAACAAGGATTGTACAATCCATGGCTCCAAGTGTGGAAGACAGCAGCATCACTCCAGATGTCAGCCTTTATTTCACTACCTATGTTTCAAGGAAGATGATGTGCCTTCTTATGTTGCACTTAAACTTGTTTTTTATTAATGGTCATTGGTCCAAGTTTAAAGAAAGGAGGAATGCCTTTTTATGTTGCACTGATTTTCATTCATTATGTTAAAAGGAAAATAAAAATGCATGTCAAGTTGATCAACACATTGTATTATTCTCCAGTGCAATAACAGTACTGAAATGAAGGCTAAAAGGGCATTAATGGGAGCTTTAAAAAAAAAAAAAAGAAGAAAAAAAGAAGTAACTAAATAGTTACTTTTCACAGTAACGCATTACTTTTTGGTGTAAGTAACTGAGTTAGTAACTGAGTTACTTTTGAAATAAAGTAACTAGTAACTGTAACTAGTTACTGGTTTTCAGTAACTAACCCAACACTGCCCACTAAACACACCAATAAGCTTGTTTATAGATATATATCCCAACTCCTGACAGGAAGTGGCCATTTGTTATAGTACATTAATACACATCAATGAACATATACCATTTAAATGTGTCAGGTTGTAGCCAAAGGCGCATTTTCATCTGCAGGGTCCTTGTATATAGCAGGGGTTCTTAACCTCTTTGACCTCAGGACCCAGGGCTCACTCCAATATTACAGCTGAATTAGTAATTAGGGCCCGTATGGCCCATTGCAATGGGACATAAGGACCTATTGTATTTGTAAGGTTTTATTAGGGCCCGCATGGTCCATTGTATAAGGACTCCGAAAGGGAGTCCTTGTGCAATGGGACATAAGGACCTATTGTATTTGTAAGGTTTTATTAGGGCCCGCATGGCCCATTGTATAAGGACTCCGAAAGGGAGTCCTTATACAATGGGACATAAGGACCTATTGTATTTGTAAGGTTTTATTATTCTTTATTCTTCCGCCGCCACAACAAACTGTAATTTGACCCACTTAAGATGCTTCAAAACTCACCATATTTGACCCACACATCAGGACCTGCGAAAATTACCTTTTTTTAAAAAAACCGAACCCCAAAACTCAAAAGTGCGCTCTAGCGCCCCCTAGGAAAAAAAAAAACTAGACTGCCTATATCTCCCACTAGGAAGATCGGAGAGACATGAAACAAAAACCTGTATGTAGGTTTGACTTAGACCTAGTTTTCATAATTGTATATCCTCGGGCAAAAATCAACAGGAAGTTGGCAATTCCCCCTTCAAGACAAAAAAGTACTAAAAACAGTAACTTTTGCCTCTTTACGCTGTAATTTGACCCCCTTAACATGCTTCAAAACTCACCGAACTGAACGCACACATCAGGACTGGCAACAATTGCGATCTAATAAAGAAACCTAACCCCAAATTTAAAAATTGCGCTCTCTACAGCAATTTTTGAATAAAACGGAGAAAAAACTGCTCCTCGGAAGAAAAAAATGACAAAACTGCCTGTAACTCCCACTGGGAAGGTCGGAGAGACATGAAACAAAAACCTCTCCGTAGGTCTCACTTAGACCTACATTTCATAAATTGACAACCCCCAGCAAAAATATACAGGAAGTTTGCTATTCCCCCTTCAACACAACATTTTTGTAAAAACCGGTCACCTTTCTTCAAACATTATCTCCTCTGAGCGCGTTTGTTGTTTCGGCTTCAAACTAACACAGGAGAGAGATTGAACCCTTCTGATTAAAAGTTGGCGAAAGAGTTGTGATACCTGCTCCGGTCTTGGGACGCTTCAGACTAAAAGTATACAAAAGTATTGGGACACTTAGGACTAGCACCTGCCAAATACGCGGGTCCGACCAATGCTGCTTGCAGCTTTAATCTTACTCTTGATTTTGATCATTTTAAATAAAATAAAATATCTGACCTACTTACAGTAAAATACCTACCTAGTAAAATGATATAAAAGCATGTGTTAATCACAAAGATTTAATTATCAATTTAATAAATAAACCTTAGGCTTAGGTCAGACTGATTAGACAAAATACATATACATACAATATGCATTATGTTCTGCTAAAATGAATAAACTAAATTAATAATAAATATGTTTTTTTTAACTAAAATGTCAATAAAATTAAAGTGCAACGAAAAAAAAACGACTTCCGGACAGCTTCGAAGCGATTCTGGACCACCATCCGCCGCCTCAGGAAGGGGAAGCAGTGCACTACCAACACCGTGTATGGTGAGGATGGTGTTCTGCTGACCTCGACTGCGGATGTTGTGGATCGGTGGAGGGAATACTTCGAAGACCTCCTCAATCCCACCAACACGTCTTCCTATGAGGAAGCAGTGCCTGGGGAATCTGTGGTGGGCTCTCCTATTTCTGGGGCTGAGGTTGCTGAGGTAGTTAAAAAGCTCCTCGGTGGCAAGGCCCCGGGGGTGGATGAGATCCGCCCGGAGTTCCTTAAGGCTCTGGATGCTGTGGGGCTGTCTTGGTTGACAAGACTCTGCAGCATCGCGTGGATATCGGGGGCAGTACCTCTGGATTGGCAGACCGGGGTGGTGGTTCCTCTCTTTAAGAAGGGGAACCGGAGGGTGTGTTCCAACTATCGTGGGATCACACTCCTCAGCCTTCCCGGTAAGGTCTATTCAGGTGTACTGGAGAGGAGGCTACGCCGGATAGTCGAACCTCGGATTCAGGAGGAACAGTGTGGTTTTCGTCCTGGTCGTGAAACTGTGGACCAGCTCTATACTCTCGGCAGGGTCCTTGAGGGTGCATGGGAGTTTGCCCAACCAGTCTACATGTGCTTTGTGGACTTGGAGAAGGCATTCGACCGTGTCCCTCGGGAAGTCCTGTGGGGAGTGCTCAGAGAGTATGGGGTTTCGGACTGTCTGATTGTGGCGGTCCGCTCCCTGTATGATCAGTGTCAGAGCTTGGTTCGCATTGCCGGCAGTAAGTCGGACACGTTTCCAGTGAGGGTTGGACTCCGCCAAGGCTGCCCTTTGTCACCGATTCTGTTCATAACTTTTATGGACAGAATTTCTAGGCGCAGTCAAGGCGTTGAGGGGATCCGGTTTGGTGGCTGCAGGATTAGGTCTCTGCTTTTTGCAGATGATTTGGTCCTGATGGCTTCATCTGGCCAGGATCTTCAGCTCTCACTGGATCGGTTCGCAGCTGAGTGTGAAGCGACTGGGATGAGAATCAGCACCTCCAAGTCCGAGTCCATGGTTCTCGCCCGGAAAAGGGTGGAGTGCCATCTCCGGGTTGGGGAGGAGATCTTGCCCCAAGTGGAGGAGTTCAAGTACCTCGGAGTCTTGTTCACGAGTGAGGGAAGAGTGGATCGTGAGATCGACAGGCGGATCGGTGCGGCGTCTTCAGTAATGCGGACGCTGTATCGATCCGTTGTGGTGAAGAAGGAGCTGAGACGGAAGGCAAAGCTCTCGATTTACCGGTCGATCTACGTTCCCATCCTCACCTTTGGTCATGAGCTTTGGGTTATGACCGAAAGGACAAGATCACGGGTACAAGCGGCCGAAATGAGTTTCCTCCGCCGGGTGGCGGGGCTCTCCCTTAGAGATAGGGTGAGAAGCTCTGTCATCCGGGGGGAGCTCAAAGTAAAGCCGCTGCTCCTCCACATCGAGAGGAGCCAGATGAGGTGGTTCGGGCATCTGGTCAGGATGCCACCCGAGTACCGTATTTTCCGCACCATAAGCCGCCCTGGGTTATAAGCCGCGCCTTCAATGAACGGCATATTTCAAAACTTTGTCCACCTATAAGCCGCCCCGTGTTATAAGCCGCATCTAACTGCGCTAAAGGAATGTCAAAAAAACAGTCAGATAGGTCAGTCAAACTTTAATAATATATTAAAAACCAGCGTGATGTGGGCGCGCATGGAGTCGTATATCAACATGGACGGAGCTGCGTGAAAAAAGCCACCCGGCCTCTTCGCGTAAACTTACCTTAACCACTCGCTCATCTTTTCTTCATCCATCCATCCCTTCGAGTTAGCTTTTATGATGACGCCGGCTGGAAAGGTCTCTTTTGGCAAGGTCTTCCTTTTGAATATCACCATGGGTGGAAGTTTCTGGCCAATAGCATGGCAAGCTAGAACCACAGTGAAGGATGACTTCTCATTCCCTGTGGTGCGAATATTCACCGTACGTGCTCCCGTTGTATCCACAGTGCGGTTCACAGGAATATCAAAAGTCAGTGGAACCTCGTCCATGTTGATAATGTTCTCTGGCCGGATCTTTTTTTCAGCTATCTTGTTTTTACAATATGCACGGAAAGTAGCCAGCTTTTCTTGAAAGTCTTTAGGCAGTTGCTGTGAAATAGTAGTCCGTGTGCGGATGGAGAGATTGCGTCTTTTCATGAACCGGATCCCTGTCGCTTAGTAGGAGCCATTTTGTGGTCTTTACAGATGTAAACACACAAAGGAAATGAAACGTAATATCCGCGCACTTCTTCTTCTTCTACGCGGGCGGGTGGTTGCTTGCCGTAGAAGAAGAAGCGCTTCCTGTTCTATGGGGGCGGGTGCTTACCTTGGCGGTTGCTTGCGTAGAAGAAGAAGCACTTCCTCTTCTACGGGGAAAAAAGATGGCGGCTGTTTACCGTAGTTGCGAGACCGAAACTTTATGAAAATGAATCTTAATATTAATCCATATATAAAGCGCACCGGGTTATAAGGCGCACTGTCAGCTTTTGAGAAAATTTGTGGTTTTTAGGTGCGCCTTATAGTGCGGAAAATACGGTATGTTGGAGTTGGGGTGTTGGTGGAGGGAACAGTTATAAAGTCATCTAAAATAATTGGTGTTAAAAAGGGGGCAGATAAATATAAGAATAGTATTCTTCCATCTGCTCCTTTCTGATCATGGAAATGTATAAGAAACAAAAAAAACAAACAATGAAAGTGTCAACTGTACATGGCTTGTATATATGCATGTTCATGAAAGGAATGATGATGAAAAAATTATAAACGAGACAATTGTTCCACTTTGACAAAACATCCAACAACATTCAGGTATTTACATGGAACTTACACATTTTGTGCAATTATAACAATAATAAAACATTGTAAAATACATTATTTACAAGACATAATTGATAATGTTACACACACACACACATTATATATATATATATATATATATATATATATATATATATATATATATATATATATATATATATATATATATATATATATATATAAAAATCAGTGTTTCCCACACATTCATTTATTTGTGGCGGCCCGCCACGAAAGAATTACGTCCGCCACAAATGGATTTTTCGGCTTTTGACTCGCTTGACCGCTCATAAAAGCAATGGGACTCTGTCTGTGAATGTTGCTTGTAGTTACAACTCCGGTGCAGTAGGTGGCGGTAGCCTACTATGCATTGTAACTCCGCCAATAGCACTTAATTCACCTGGTGGGTCAGAAGAAGAAGACGAAGACGGACGGACGGACGGACGGGATCAAAATACGAGGGTAATATAGGTTAGATAGGTTATAGCTGCATCGCTCGCGGCTCGTCATATATTTAACGTTAATCCGCGATTTCACCGAGCGTTTCACTGACGGTGAGCAGCCTGATGCTGCTTCATTAACACCGCCGCTGTTTGACTCGGGGGCCGGGGCAGACGCACGTAGTAACAGTCACCTGTTTTCATACCGACGAGCTAACGTGTCCAGGTTATAACCCTGTTGTCAATAAACACACATGGACTGAAGCTAAATTGTCCACTGTCCACTGCAGCATGTGAATGCAATGAAAAGAATAAAATCTGAGCCAAGCAGCTGTTAAAATGTTGTCCAGGTTAATGTTTTGGCCATTAAAGGCCCTTCATTTCAAGATTTCAACTGTGATCGGGCTTTAAACAGGTGGCTGACCTGTTCAGATGGGTGTAACTGCTACTGGTCAAATAATGTGAAATAGCATTTAATTTTACATGTATGCAATGCCATTTAAATGTAATTATAGATAATAATAATAATAATAAATACTGTGTAGTGTTGTAAATAGTCAACGGGAAGGATTTTAGTAAGATATAAGCCATGAGCACTACACAGCCAGAAAAAAACCTAGGCAGGACAAGTAAAAATATTGGGGCAAGTAGATTTGAGAAGTGGGGCAAGTAGAAAAAAACCTTAACGTTGAACCCTGCATGTGTTGAGCTGCTGCCGCTTCAGGTTAGACGGCACTGTACATAGAGCGCTTCTGCTCGTTAGTAATACATTCTAATGTTGGATGTTCACTCCTTCACACAGATGAGTATAGAAAAATATTTTCAACGGCCGAAAAGGGCTCGACTTGGAGAGGAGGTAGGCCTACAGTCCGGACCACAGGTGCGACCTGTTCAGCAGCAGCAGGAGGAGGAGGAGGAGGAGGTTGACTGACTGTGGCAGGACACCTCTGCCTCTGTTTCACTTCATGTTGCTGGTAAATAATATGGTTGTAGTAGTAGGCTAAAGTTAAATTATTTAGTATTCACTAATTAAAGGGGCAGAGCTTTAAGAGACATTTTAGCTTTTATATTTTATAAGATATATTTTTTTGTAAGAACCACAATTAATAAATATATTTCAGTGAATCACTAATTGTTCAAATCTGTATATAAATATGTACATAAAATGTTGTAATTATATTCCAACTCAGCGTTCTTCTTGGTCATCGCCGCTGCCGCCGCCCGCCCCTCGACCACACCACCACAAATAGATGCCTGTCCTGTGGGAAACACTGTATATATATATATATATATATATATATATATATATATATATATATATATATATATATATATATTGCATTCTATTTTAGTTGCTTTATTAAGTTTACAACCCCCTGGCCTTGTTTTGTACTGTTTCTGTACGTGTTTTGTTTATTATTATTTATTGATTGTATGTAAATGTTGCATATTCCATCCATCCATCCATCCATCCATCTTCTTCCGCTTATCCGAGGTCGGGTCGCGGGGGCAGCAGCCTAAGCAGGGAAGCCCAGACTTCCCTCTCCCCAGCCACTTCGTCCAGCTCCTCCCGGGGGATCCCGAGGCGTTCCCAGGCCAGCCGGGAGACATAGTCTTCCCAACGTGTCCTGGGTCTTCCTCGTGGCCTCCTACCGGTCGGACATGCCCTAAACACCTCCTTAGGGAGGCGCTCGGGTGGCATCCTGACCAGATGCCCGAACCACCTCATCTGGCTCCTCTCGATGCGGAGGAGCAGCGGCTTTACTTTGAGCTCCCCCCGGATGACAGAGCTTCTCACCCTATCTCTAAGGGAGAGCCCCGCCACCCGGCGGAGGAAACTCATTTCGGCCGCTTGTACCCGTGATCTTGTCCTTTCGGTCATAACCCAAAGCTCATGACCATAGGTGAGGATGGGAACGTAGATCGACCGGTAAATTGAGAGCTTTGCCTTCCGGCTCAGCTCCTTCTTCACCACAACGGATCGATACAGCGTCCGCATTACTGAAGACGCCGCACCGATCCGCCTGTCGATCTCACGATCCACTCTTCCCTCACTCGTGAACAAGACTCCGAGGTACTTGAACTCCTCCACTTGGGGCAAGATCTCCTCCCCAACCCGGAGATGGCACTCCACCCTTTTCCGGGCGAGAACCATGGACTCGGACTTGGAGGTGCTGATTCTCATCCCAGTCGCTTCACACTCAGCTGCGAACCGATCCAGTGAGAGCTGAAGATCCTGGCCAGATGAAGCCATCAGGACCAAATCATCTGCAAAAAGCAGAGACCTAATCCTGCAGCCACCAAACCGGATCCCCTCAACGCCTTGACTGCGCCTAGAAATTCTGTCCATAAAAGTTATGAACAGAATCGGTGACAAAGGGCAGCCTTGGCGGAGTCCAACCCTCACCGGAAACGTGTCCGACTTACTGCCGGCAATGCGAACCAAGCTCTGACACTGATCATACAGGGAGCGGACCGCCACAATCAGACAGTCCGAAACCCCATACTCTCTGAGCACTCCCCACAGGACTTCCCGAGGGACACGGTCGAATGCCTTCTCCAAGTCCACAAAGCACATGTAGACTGGTTGGGCAAACTCCCATGCACCCTCAAGGACCCTGCCGAGAGTATAGAGCTGGTCCACAGTTCCACGACCAGGACGAAAACCACACTGTTCCTCCTGAATCCGAGGTTCGACTATCCGGCGTAGCCTCCTCTCCAGTACACCTGAATAGACCTTACCGGGAAGGCTGAGGAGTGTGATCCCACGATAGTTAGAACACACCCTCCGGTTCCCCTTTTTAAAGAGAGGAACCACCACCCCGGTCTGCCAATCCAGAGGTACTGCCCCCGATGTCCACGCGATGCTGCAGAGTCTTGTCAACCAAGACAGCCCTACAGCATCCAGAGCCTTAAGGAACTCCGGGCGGATCTCATCCACCCCCGGGGCCTTGCCACCGAGGAGCTTTTTAACTACCTCAGCAACCTCAGCCCCAGAAATAGGAGAGCCCACCACAGATTCCTCAGGCACTGCTTCCTCATAGGAAGACGTGTTGGTGGGATTGAGGAGGTCTTCGAAGTATTCCCTCCACCGATCCACAACTTCCGCAGTCGAGGTCAGCAGAACACCATCCGCACCATACACGGTGTTGGTAGTGCACTGCTTCCCCTTCCTGAGGCGGTGGATGGTGGTCCAGAATCGCTTCGAAGCCGTCCGGAAGTCGTTTTCCATGGCTTCCCCGAACTCCTCCCATGTCCGAGTTTTTGCCTCCGCGACCGCTGAAGCCGCACACCGCTTGGCCTGTCGGTACCTGTCCGCTGCCTCAGGAGTCCTATGAGCCAAAAGAACCCGATAGGACTCCTTCTTCAGCTTGACGGCATCCCTCACCGCCGGTGTCCACCAACGGGTTCTAGGATTACCGCCACGACAGGCACCAACTACCTTGCGGCCACAGCTCCAATCAGCCGCCTCGACAATAGAGGTGCGGAACATGGTCCACTCGGACTCAATGTCCAGCACCTCCCTCGTGACATGTTCAAAGTTCTTCCGGAGGTGGGAATTGAAACTCTCTCTGACAGGAGACTCTGCCAGACGTTCCCAGCAAACCCTCACAATGCGTTTGGGCCTGCCAGGTCTGTCCGGCATCCTCCCCCACCATCGCAGCCAACTCACCACCAGGTGGTGATCGGTAGAAAGCTCCGCCCCTCTCTTCACCCGAGTGTCCAAAACATGAGGCCGCAAATCCGATGACACAACTACAAAGTCGATCATAGAACTGCGGCCTAGGGTGTCCTGGTGCCAAGTGCACATATGGACACCCTTATGCTTGAACATGGTGTTCGTTATGGACAATCCGTGACGGGCACAAAAGTCCAATAACAAAACACCACTTGGGTTCAGATCCGGGCGGCCATTCTTCCCAATCACGCCTCTCCAGGTTTCACTGTCGTTGCCAATATGAGCGTTGAAGTCCCCCAGTAGAACGAGGGAATCACCCGGGGGAGCACTCTCAAGTACTCCCTCGAGTGAATCCAAAAAGGGTGGGTACTCTGAGCTGCATATTATTAAAAAAAATCAATAAAAATCACATTTTACTTGCGGTATAAACAGTCAGCTGGAGAAAATGAAATCATAGACTAATTAGCACCACAGGAACATTGTCATGCTAACATGCTAGCTGAGCATGTTAGCATGACAATGTTCCTGTGGTGCTAATTATTCTAATTGCTTTGTCAAAAGCCTGTTTTGGGTTGCATTTTAGGAACTAAACACAATTCAAAAAAAAAGATCTGTTTGTAAGTTTACATGGTCCGTAATAGTGCTAATTAATAATGAAGACTTTCATGAATGTTGTGGGCGACCTCACCTGACCTGCTGTTAGCCTCCTCTGACAAAGCCTGTTTCAGACTAATTATTTATTACCGCTAAGAGTACATATTTATTACAGCTAAGAGTACATATAACGCATTCTTTTTAATCTGGATATTGTTTTGTAATTATATGGACTTTTTTATACCGGACATCATTTTTTTTATTGTCGTAATACTTGCTGCTTTTCAGTCAGGCAAATAAAGAGACACCTCTGAAATGAGATAGTGATTATTTATTATTATTATTATTGAAATGGAAGCACATAAACACTGGATATTTATTACTGTTACTGCCACAAAGTGTATTTCTAGTTGAAAAAATGTGTTTGAGGATTGGTTTGTTTATGAAGCTTGAAGCTCTGTTACTTTCTGTTCATTGACAGTCATGATTTAGTCAATTTAATCGTAGGTGTATTTTTTTTAGATATTTACTTAGTATTACTTTCTTTAAAAACATTTATTCAGCATTTTTTAACTTTAGAAAGTTTTATGGTTGAAACCGATAATGATGCCAAAAAACAAACATAAAAAATAGACGGGAAGTCCTCAAATGCTTATTTTGAAAATGTAATTTTGTTTATAGATGATATGCAATCTGTTGTTGTGTTCCCAAGTTTGAGTGCACATACATCATACTTGCCAACCTTGAGACCTCCAATTTCGGGAGGTGGGGGGTGGGGGCGTGGTCGGGGGTGGGGCGGGGCGTGGTTAAGAGGGGAGGAGTATATTGACAGCTAGAATTCACCAAGTCAAGTATTTCATACATATATATATATATATATATATATACAGGTAAAAGCCAGTAAATTAGAATATTTTGAAAAACTTGATTTATTTCAGTAATTGCATTCAAAAGGTGTAACTTGTACATTATATTTATTCATTGCACACAGACTGATGCATTCAAATGTTTATTTCATTTAATTTTGATGATTTGAAGTGGCAACAAATGAAAATCCAAAATTCCGTGTGTCACAAAATTAGAATATTACTTAAGGCTAATACAAAAAAGGGATTTTTAGAAATGTTGGCCAACTGAAAAGTATGAAAATGAAAAATATGAGCATGTACAATACTCAATACTTGGTTGGAGCTCCTTTTGCCTCAATTACTGCGTTAATGCGGCGTGGCATGGAGTCGATGAGTTTCTGGCACTGCTCAGGTGTTATGAGAGCCCAGGTTGCTCTGATAGTGGCCTTCAACTCTTCTGCGTTTTTGGGTCTGGCATTCTGCATCTTCCTTTTCACAATACCCCACAGATTTTCTATGGGGCTAAGGTCAGGGGAGTTGGCGGGCCAATTTAGAACAGAAATACCATGGTCCGTAAACCAGGCACGGGTAGATTTTGCGCTGTGTGCAGGCGCCAAGTCCTGTTGGAACTTGAAATCTCCATCTCCATAGAGCAGGTCAGCAGCAGGAAGCATGAAGTGCTCTAAAACTTGCTGGTAGACGGCTGCGTTGACCCTGGATCTCAGGAAACAGAGTGGACCGACACCAGCAGATGACATGGCACCCCAAACCATCACCCAACCATGCAAATTTTGCATTTCCTTTGGAAATCGAGGTCCCAGAGTCTGGAGGAAGACAGGAGAGGCACAGGATCCACGTTGCCTGAAGTCTAGTGTAAAGTTTCCACCATCAGTGATGGTTTGGGGTGCCATGTCATCTGCTGGTGTCGGTCCACTCTGTTTCCTGAGATCCAGGGTCAACGCAGCCGTCTACCAGCAAGTTTTAGAGCACTTCATGCTTCCTGCTGCTGACCTGCTCTATGGAGATGGAGATTTCAAGTTCCAACAGGACTTGGCGCCTGCACACAGCGCAAAATCTACCCGTGCCTGGTTTACGGACCATGGTATTTCTGTTCTAAATTGGCCCGCCAACTCCCCTGACCTTAGCCCCATAGAAAATCTGTGGGGTATTGTGAAAAGGAAGATGCAGAATGCCAGACCCAAAAACGCAGAAGAGTTGAAGGCCACTATTAGAGCAACCTGGGCTCTCATAACACCTGAGCAGTGCCAGAAACTCATCGACTCCATGCCACGCCGCATTAACGCAGTAATTGAGGCAAAAGGAGCTCCAACCAAGTATTGAGTATTGTACATGCTCATATTTTTCATTTTCATACTTTTCAGTTGGCCAACATTTCTAAAAATCCCTTTTTTGTATTAGCCTTAAGTAATATTCTAATTTTGTGACACACGGAATTTTGGATTTTCATTTGTTGCCACTTCAAATCATCAAAATTAAATGAAATAAACATTTGAATGCATCAGTCTGTGTGCAATGAATAAATATAATGTACAAGTTACACCTTTTGAATGCAATTACTGAAATAAATCAAGTTTTGCAAAATATTCTAATTTACTGGCTTTTACCTGTATATATCTACATCCTGAAAATATGCAAACAAAACTGTGTTTGGATAATTGATACTTCAAACTTGCATAAATAGATATTAAGGAATATAACAACTTGGCTTCTGAGAGTTTCAAAATGTAATGAATAAAATGCTAAAGTTGTTGATAAACAAGCAATTATTTTAATAATTAAATATGGTCATTTTAAATGAATTATGATAATTTAAAATTAATTATTTCAAATATGTTTATTTTAATGTATAATTCTATGGCTGGATGTAATAAGGAGTCACAAAAAATAAAAATAAAAATACAATTAATTTTGATGTTTTTAGCAAAATATAGTAAAAATGTATTTAGTTTTTTTTATTTTTTATTAATAAATATCTATTTATTTTTAGGTAAGATAAACATAATAATACAATGTATCTCTAGTCTGGATGATTTAGTTCTTGTCACCCTGTTGTCCTCCCGTAGTGAAAAAAGGCTGTCCTCACTCAGGTCCGCATGGAGCTGGAGGGGGCGTGGCCTCCAGCTCCGGCTGAAAATCGGGAGATTTTAGGGAGAATATTTGTCCCGGGAGGTTTTCGGGAAAGGCGCTGAATTTCGGGAGTCTCCCGGAAAATTCGGGAGGGTTGGCAAGTATGACATACATGAAGGTGTGTGTTGCTGAGCCCGACCTGGTTTTAAGAACCCTTTGAACAATCTCATTTCATTGACAACCTGGTCTGGTGAAGATAATGCCCTTTGTTTAAAAAAAATAAAAAATATTTTTTTTCTTGAACAAAAAAGAAACAAATTAAATTAAAAAAAGTTACATAGAAACTCGTAATTTTGGAAAATTAGTAAAATAACTTGTTTGAAAATGAGTGTAAATGAGGTGGAGGGAGGGTTTTTGGGTTGGTGCACTAAGTATATCTTTTTTTTTTTTTTTATATTGATGTAATAATAAACAAATAAAAACACTAGATATTTATTACTGTCAATTCCTTACGGCCACAAAGTATATTTCCACCAAAACGTTCCCATTATTTTACACTTTAATCAGATTATACCCACACAATTATTTTTGGGGACCATTTACTGACGCCTAGTGGAGACTCAGGGCAGTGCTTCATTGTACTCACCACGCCTAGTTGGAGCATTCACTCATTAGGGCCCGCATGGCCCATTGCATAAGGACTCCCAAAGGGAGTCCTTATGCAATGGGACATAAGGACCTATTGAATTTGTAAGGTTTTATTATTATTCTTTATTCTTCCGCCGCCACATTAAACTGTAATTTGACCCACTTAACATGCTTCAAAACTCACCATATTTGACCCACACATCAGGACCTGCAAAATTTTTTTTTTAAAAACGAACCACAAAACTCAAAATTGCGCTCTAGCGCCCCCTAGGGAAAAAAAAAAACTAGACTGCCTGTAACTCCCACTAGGAAAGTCGGAGAGACATGAAACAGAAACCTCTATGTAGGTCTGACTTACACCTACCTTTCATAATTGTACATCCTCGGGCAAAAATCAACAGGAAGTTGGCAATTCCCCCTTCAAGACAAAAAAGTACTAAAAACAGTCACTTTTGCCTCTTTGAGCTGTAATTTGACCCCCTTAA